>NW_021703778.1:67042213-67311381 GCF_005190385.1 Monodon monoceros
CTGGGAAGATCCCACATGCTGCAGAGCGGCTGGGCCCGTGAGCCATGGCCGCTGAGCCTGTGCATCCGGAGCCTGTGCTCTGCAACAGGAGAGGCCACAGCAGTGAGAGGCCTGCGTACCGCAAAAAAAAAAAAAAAAAAGGAAAAAGAATCTGCTGTATAAAAATAAATAAAATTCAAAGAAAGAAAAAAGAAATGTTCTTTGTGTCCTGGACATCATAGGATTCAGCAAATTTTACTGAAATTCTCTCTTTGTATATTCCTCTTCCTCACTGAACTGTGATCCTCCAGCAGAGCCTGTAATCACCCATCCTTGTACCCCCAGGTACCTAATACAATGCTGGACCCCCTGTAGGGCTGCAGTACATATTTTCTGAATGAAATTGACTAGACTCTCTTCATACCCATCCCCCTCTAGAGCTAGACTTTTACAGATGAACACACTTAGCACAACCTCCTGCTCAGCATCCGTGCCCACAGTCCTCCAGCTACATTCCCAGTCCACCCCACACATCCCCGAGTCCCTCTTCCTGAAACACTTATGCCATCACATTCTCTTCTACTCAAGACCTGTCTTCCCCTCCCGTCAAGGCTATGCACCTTGGCCAGGTCCCAGGGCCCTTGTACTCTGGCTTCCCAGCAGGGACAACCCAACACACACATTCCCACCTCGGGGCTTCTCCTGTTTGCCCGTTTGCCTATCCTGAGATACCTTCTGCCTAGTCAAATCCTACCTCTGCTTAAGTTCAAGTTCTAACTCCTCCTGGAAGCTTCCCTGACCATGCCAACCCCCAGGGATCCCCGCCTCTGAATGCGTCAGCTTACGAAGATGAGGACACAAAAAGACAATTATCTCTTTGTACCCTTTTCTTTCCTGTGTTTGTGTTTTTCCCACCCCTAAACTAGACTAATCTTCTTAAGGGCAGGGCAATATCTTACACTTCATCAGTGTGACCCACCACACCCACTGTAAAACCGGCACATTGTCGAAGCTCAAGACTTAACCGGTGGTTAGGTCTGAAAATCTGAAGCACAGACATGGTTAGTAATGACAACTGTTTTCCGAGTGGTACAGAGGCTGGTTCTAGGCGGGGCACAGTTGGGGCATAGGTAGGAGGGTCTGTAAAAGGGGGTTAGAAATGTAAATCTGTGCCACTGAAACTTAAGCTGAGTTCTCTTTAGCACCTAAAGGTATAAACCAATGCTTTTCAAAGTATGCCCCCCAAACCAGCAGCATAAGCATCATCCGGGAACTTGTTAGAAATGCAAATTCTCAGGCCCTACCCCAGATTTCCTGAATCAAAACGGTGGGGATGGGGTCCAACATTTATGGTTTAACGAGCCCTCTAGGGGAATTCCAATATCCACTAACATTTGAGAATCACTAGCATAAACACACAAGAGAATTATCTTGGTATACCAGAAAGTTCCCTCCACCTTTAAGGACTGCCTATGGATATAATTTTTTTTTTTTTTTTTTTTTGCAGTACGCAGGCCTCTCACTGCTGTGGCCTCTCCCGTTGCAGAGCACAGGCTCCGACGCGCAGGCTCAGCGGCCATTGCTCACAGGCCCAGCCGCTCCACGGCATGTGGGATCTTCCCGGACCGGGGCACGGACCTGCATCCCCTGCAACGGCAGGCGGACTCTCAACCACTGCGCCACCAGGGAAGTCCCTATAGACATAATTTTTAACTCCTGTCTTCCTGTTTACTACTACTACTACCACCACCACCACCACCACCACCAAAATTAAAAACTGTAGTTAGGAAAATTGGCAGGGTACTAAGTAGTTGACAACTGTTGTTGTTATTAGTATTACCAGTATTACTACTAATACTAACAACAGTTATTAACTGCTTAGTACTCTCTGCTCATCTTCCTAACTACAGTTTTCAGGAGCCAGAGGTTGAGTGGAGGATAAAATCTATGAGGCATGGGGTACAGGCATTCTTGACCCTTTCAGTATGATGATGTTCCCCACTTGGCTCCCAGTCTTAAACCAGTGGTTTCTCATCACTCCTAACCACAGAGGCCACCTTCAGGCAAAGGCTCCGCCTGCCTGCCTTCTCAATCATCTTTATTTTCAGTTTGTACTTTAATCATTCTAATCTCCCACAGGAGGTCTCTAATATGTATAAAATAGATAACTAATGAAAACCTGCTGTATAGCACAGGGAACTCCATTTCGCTGTACAGTAGAAACTAACACAACGCTGTAAAACAACTATGAAACATAAGAGGAGGTCTGGTTCTAATTATAGCTTTGCACCCTCAGCTATGCCACCATGGGCAGCTAGTCACCTCCCATCTGTACACCCCCTTTTCCCTACCTGTAAAGTTAGAGAGTGAAGATGATCTCAAAAATTCCACCTACAAACATGAGTTTAGGAGAAAAATAACATTACAGCCTCATGGACACTTGAAGTCAGGGCTGTGGGTGATGGAAATATCCAGTAGAGCACTGTCCAATGCAGTAGCCACTAGCCACATGTGAATCCTGAGCACTTGAAATGTGGCTACCATGACTGAGCAACCTATTGTAACTTTATTTAATTTTAATTACTTTAAACTTAAGTAGTCCCACGTGGCCACTGGCTACTGCAGTGCACAGAGCAGCTCTAAGTGAATTCATGAAATGCAAGCCCTTTAGAACGAAGTGAAAAGAAAAACACTAACTTCATCTTTCAGTTTTAAAACTCTTACATTTTTTTAAATTTTATTTTTTTTAATACAGCAGGCTCTTATTATTTATCTATTTTATACATATTAGTGCATATATGTCAATCCCAATCTCCCAATTCATCCCACCACCCCCCGGCTTTACCCCCTTGGTGTCCATACGTTTGTTCTCTACATCTGTGTCTCAATTTCTGCCCTGCAAACAGGTTCATCTGTACCATTTTTCTAGATTCCACATATATGCGTTAACATACGATATTTGTTTTTCTCTTTCTGACTTACTTCACGTTGTATGACAATCTCTAGGTCCATCCACATCTCTACAAATGACCCAATTTCATTCCTTTTTATGGCTGAGTAATATTCCATTGTATATATGTACCAAATCTTCTTTGTCCATTCGTCTGTCAATGGACATTTAGGTTGCTTCCATGTCCTGGCTATTGTAAACAGTGCTGCAATGAACATTGGGGTGCATGTGTCTCTTTGAATTATGGTTTTCTCTGGGTATATGCCCAGGAGTGGGATTGCTGGGTCACATGGTAATTCTATCTTTAGTTTTTTAAAGCATCTCAATACTGTTCTCCATAGTGGCTGTACCAATTCACATCCCCACCAACAGTGCAAGAGGGTTCCCTTTTCTCCACACCCTCTCCAGCATTTGTTGTTTGTAGATTTTTTGATGATGGATATTCTGACTGGTGTGAGATGATACCTCATTGTAGTCTTGATTTGCATTTCTCTAATAATTAGTGATGTTGAGCATCTTTTCATGTGCCTCTTGGTCATCTGTATGTCTTCCTTGGAGAAATGTCTGTTTAGGTCTTCTGCCCATTTTTGGATTGGGTTGTTTGTAAAATGCTTTCATTTAAATGGCAGGAACTCTGAGAACTCCTTGAAGTAGTCCCAGGAAGCAGAGTCCCTCTTCCTGAGTCCTCATCCCAGCCTTGCTACCAGCCAGCTTTGTGGGGAGCTAGGACTCCCTTCATCAACCTTAGCTCAAACTTACCTCTCTGTGCCCCAGTTCCTTCTGTGAAGTGCAAACCAGCCACTCTGACTTCCTCACGCAATTGTGAGGACACATGGCAAAGCCGTACCTCAAGGAACTTAAAAGTGCCAGCCTTTTTCACAGCAAAGGAAACCATCAACAAAACAAAAAGACAGCCTATGGAATGGGAGAAAATACTTGCAAATGATTTGACTGATAAGGAGTTAATATCCAAAATACATAAAAAGCTCATACAACTCTCTCTCTCTCTTTCTCTCTCTTTCTCTCTCTCTCTCTCTCTCTCTCTCTCTCTATATATATATATATATATATATATACACCTATTAAAAATGGCCAAAACACCTGAATAGACATTTTTCAGTTGGCCAACAGGTACATGAAAAGATGCTCAACACTGCTAATCATCAAAGAAATGCAAATCAAAGCCACAGTGAGATATCACCTCACAGCTGTCAGAATGACTAGCATCAAAAAGTCTATAAATAACAAATGTTGGTGAGGGTGTGGGGAAAAGGGAACACTCATATACTGTTGGTGGGAATGTAAACTGGTGCGGCCACCATGGAGAACAGTATGGAGGGTTCTCAAAAAAACTAAAAACAGAACTACAGATCCAGCAATTCTACTCCTAGGTATATATACAATAAAAACAGAAACACTAATTTGAAAAGTTACATGCACCCCAAAGTTCATAGCAGCGTTATTTATAATAGCCAATACATAGAAGCAACCTATGTGTCCGTCGACAGATGAACAGATAAAGAAGATGTGGTATATATATACAATGGAATATTACTCAGCTATAAAACAGAATGAAATAATACCATTTGCAGCAACATGGATGGACCTAGAGATTATCATATTAATTGAAGTCAGACAGAGAAATACAAATATTATATGACATCACTTACATGTGGAATCTAAAAAAATGATACAAAGGAACTTATTTACAAAACAGAAACAGACTTACAGACATAGGAAACAAATCTATGGTTACCAAAGGGGAAGGTGGGGAGGGATAAATTAGGAGTTTGGAATTAACATATATACAAACTACTACATATAAAATAGATAAACAAGAAGGTTCTACTGCATAGCACAAGGAACTATATTCAATATCCTGTAATAAACTATAATGGAAAAGAATTTGAAAAAGAATATATATATATATACACACACACACATATATATAACTGAATCATTTTGCTGTACACCAGAAACTAACACAACATTGTAAATCAACTATACTTCGATAAAATAAAATAAAATACAAAAAAAATGAAATTTTGCCATTTGCAAAAACATGGATGGACTTGGAGGGTATTAAGCTTAGTGAAATAAGTCAGATAGAGAAAGACAAATACTGTATGCTATCACTTATATATGGAATCTAAAAAATAAAACAAACAAGTGAATATAACAAAACAGAAAGACACTCACAGACATAGGGGACAAACTAGTGGTCACCACTGAGGAGAGGGAAGGGAGAAGGGATAAAATAAGAATAGGGGATTAAGAGGTACAAACTACTATGTATAAAAGAAATAAGCTACAAGAATATATTGTACAGCACAGGGAATATAGCCAATACTTTATAATAACTTTAAATTGAGTATAATCTAAAAAATATTGAATCACTATGTTATACACCTGAAACTAATATAGTACTATAAATCAACTATACGTCAGTTAAGAAAAAAAAGAAAGAAAGAAAATTGTCAGCGAACACATGTTACTGTCATCACCCAGCACTGCTGTAGTGACCTTCCTGAAGCCTCAGTAAATGGCCCTTTAACCACTGGGAGGCTGAGGAGAGGGTACGGATACCGTGGTCAGGGGCAAGTGTAAGGGAGAAAGTTTCAGGCAGCCAAAAATTCAAACATTCATCAAGCATGTGACAAAATATTCTACATGGCTTACATGCATTCAATAAATGTGATAAATCAATCAGCCAACAAGTCCACTTTCCAGGATTTATCTAACAATTATACTGGTATGAGTGTGGCACTGGAGTCTGTCTTTTTTACTGCAGAATCGTCAGTGTCTAGAACCATACTTGGCAGATAGGAGGTGAGTAAATGAGGTATGCAGATGTATATACAAGGATGCGCATTGTAGGAACAACCTCAATGTCACCGGGTAAATTCATTATGGTCCATCCATAGTTGGTCTATGCAGCTGTTAAAAAGAACATCTCACACACACACACACACACACACACACACACACACACACACACGGATCTGGGAAAATGCACAAGATTAAAAAATCAAATTGCAGAACAACATTCTGATCCCATCTACATGCACAGGCTGATCCAATCTACATTTAAAAAAAATACAGAACGTGCATATGTATGGCTGTGTATGCACAGACAGTTTCTGGAAGGATATATGGAAACTTAATAATGGTCCCTTCTGAGGCCTGGGGCTAGAAAGATTCAGGAGGATGGGGGAGGAAACTTTTCAGTGCACTATTTGATTTTTTTTTTTTTATCCACTAGTTTTCTTTTTCAACTATTAAAATTAACCTGATCATGTCACCTGGCCGATAAATATATTCCCCGAGAAAATGAGAGGGCAATGTTTACAATGTAATGTAATTGGGGAAAACGGGATATAAATTATATCTCCGGTGTCATCATAATGGCAAACAGAGAAAAAGAAAGCACGGAAGCAAAACCATTTTTAGACCCTATAAGGCCTGAGGCCCCTGCCACCCCTACCCCCAGACGATCCACAAGGTGGCAACCAAATCACTGAGGAGACAAATCACTTCCACAGCCAGAGTGCAGGAAGCAGTCACAGTGACACTGCAAACGTCCTGAGGAGTGAGACAGGTCCTACCCTTCATTCTGAGGGAATACAGAGCGGAGTGAGCCCGCCTTAACTCTGCCTCAGGGCTGAGACCTTGTCCTTCCTTACTGAGATTTTAGACATTGAGTCTGTGTGATCTTGAAAGGCAGAAAACTGGCAGCTTAAAGGACACTAGGTGCCTTTAAGACTTAGTAATTGGGCAGAAAGGTGAAACCAGGCATAGGGCTTCCCAGCAGCTGAGATGTCTCTGATTTTCTTGCAGCAGCTCTATGGAAGCATATCCCTTAAGAAAACAGAAGTGTCCGCTGGGAAAAGGGGCAAGAAAAAGTAAAGAACCTGAGGGCTGGAAGGCCTTGAGATAGCAGCTAGCCCAGCGCTTGCATTGCTAGGAAAGGAACTGAGGCCCAGATAAGAATGCATTCCTTCCAAAACAACTGCAGACCCAGGAAAGGGGGCGCTGTCGAGTGACCAGAGTTATAAGTTTCCTGGCGGCAACTGGGAAAGCAAGCTAGGTTTGAGAAATTATCCATTCTGGAAAAATACAGTTGTCTGCACATGACATGGAAGCCACAGGAAACAAAGGTCCAGTCCCTGTAAGTGTTCCAACCTCACGTGAATAAATCATGATACCATCGTGAGTGGGTAGAGATCTCCCGCCTCAGGACTAATTAGTCATTGCACTTAACAAATCCCAACCTTCTTTGGGATTGGGTAGAGATCTCTACCCAATCGTGAATGGGTAGAGATCTCCCGCCTCAGGACTAATTAGTCCTTTGCACTTATTGGCTGCAAATAAGTCATTGCACTTAACAAATCCCAACCTTCTTTGGGTGTGACTGGAAGCTTTGCCACAAAGAAACACCTTCCAGCCAGGGTTCTGAGCCGGAGGCTTGGCTGCCTGAGTCCTCTCTGGAGGTGCAGTGACTCCGGTCAAGTGTTCATTTACTTCATTTTCCTCTAACCAAGGGCTCCAAGATGGCCTTCCTGCATCCCAGAGCACCTGACCCTTGGGAAGTGGGGTTATCTCCAAGACTGCTTACAGAGAAAAGTGTGATCCATCCTGCAGTCTGGTGTTCTAGTACTACCTGAGGAGACAGCAGTGCTCCGGGCAGAGGTGGAGGAGTGAGTATGTCCAGCCCTCCCTCAGGCATGGGGAAAAACTTCCTGCCGCATCACACACCATCCTTCAGAGACCTGAGGGCTGTCGGGACAATCATCCAACGTTCAATCTAAAAGGGAGCTTTGAGAGTATCTAACAGTCCAACACTCTGGTTTCCAGAGGAAGAAATGAGAACACAGGAAGTGAGTGACTTGTTCAAAGCCACCAGATAATTTAAGAACAACTCACTCCCTCCTGGGTTTTCATTTCTTCTTCTGGAAAACCCGTGTTGGATTATTAAATACTCTTGAAGGTCCCTTTCAGGTTGAACACTGCGTGATTGTCCCAACAGCTCTCAGGTCTCTGAAGGAGACTTCAGGTCCTGGGCGAGGCCAGGAGCCCAAAACACTTTCCTACACCAGGTGAGCAGCCAATGGTATTTACCAATAGGTACTGAATATTTACCAAAGACCACGGGCAAGGTACCACGGGGGAGCGGACGTCTAACTGAAAAAACAGATCTGATCCCTCAGAAAAGTCAAGACCATTAAATAAAAACAAGATGCGCCACCTTTGAGGAAGGAGAGAGAAATGACCAGACAAGCAAGGGGCATGGAGAAAGGAAGCATCCTGAGAGGAGGTGGGCAGGAAAGGATGAGGTGATGTGGGCAGAAGAGCAGAGCAGGTCCCTGCAGGGTGGTGAGGCGGCAGGAGAGGGCACCACATGGTCAGGGACCTGTGCCAGCTGCGGTCTTGCAGGAGACCACAGCCTGGCTGACCCACGGGGCCCTGCCCTGCCAAGGACACCCTCTCTCCTGCCTATGCCATGCAGGACAAGGACAGTATGTCCCAGGTGGGAATTACCGCCCCGAAGTTCAAAAGCAGCTAACCCCAGGGCTCTATGAGCTCTTTTTTTTTTTTTTTTTTCCCAAGTTAAATGCACTTTATTTTTAAAAAGTCCATTCACAAAATTGAATGATTAATTCGAGCTGCATAGCAGCTAATGACTACTGCATGGCAGTGAAAATGAAGTGCACAGTGGCTCAGATAAAGGTCCTCATAAGGATGCTCCCTTTAGCCATGAGCTTGAACTGGAATTTTGTTTTTTAAGAGTTGATAAGCCTGTAGTAGCCCACTCCTTCCTGGCAGTAATCAAAACCTTCTGCCACTGCCACAGCTGCTGCTACTGCTGGAACCACCATTGCCACCTTGGTTTCAGGGTTTGGCAAAGTATGGGCCTCCACCACCATAGGGGCCAGAACTTCTGCCTCCAAAGTTTCCTCCTTTCATGGGTCCAAAATTTGAAGGTTGATTGTTGTAACTGCCAAAATCATTGTAGCTTCCACCACCTCCATAAGTGCTTCCATCGTTACCAAATCCATTATAGCCATCCCCACTGCCACCATATCCCCCAGCACCACGGCTGCCACCAAAGCCACCTCGACCACTGAAGATTCCTCCATGACCACCACCAAAGTTTCCAGAACCACTTTGACTTCTTTGGCTGGATGAGGCACCAGCCATCTCTTGCTGAGATAGGGCTTTCCTTACTTCACAGTTGTAGCCATTCACAGTGTGGTATTTCTGCATGACAATCTTGTCTACAGAGCCATGGTCATTAAAGGTTACAAAAGCAAAGCCTCTCTTTTTGCGACTGCCTCAGTCAGTCATGATTTCAATCACTTCAATTTTCCCATACTGTTCAAAACAATCTCTTAGGTGATGTTCTTCAGTGTCTTCTTTAATGCCACCAACAGAAATCTTTTTCACAGTGAAGTGGGCACCAGGTCTTTGAGAATCTTCTCTTGAGACGGCCCTCTTTGGTTCCACCACTCTTCCATCCACCTCGTGTGGCCTTGCATTCATGGCCGCATCCACCTCCTCCACAGTGGCACATGTGACAAACCCGAAGCCTCTGGAGCACCAGGTGTTTGGATCCCTCGTTACCACACAGTCTGTGAGCGTTCTCCACTGCTCACAGTGGCTCCTCAGACTGTCATCACTTGTTTCAAAGCTCAAACCTCCGATGAAGAGCTTCCGCAGCTGTTCGGGCTCTTTGGGTGACTCTGACTTAGACGTGACGGCAGTGGAGGGGGCGGGGAGACGTCAACGATGCTTACTCGGCGGCGTCCACGGGCAGAAAAGCTCTATGAGCTCTTAATATGGGGTCCTCCCACTGCTGGTCTACAGGGGGCCAAGACCCACTTACCATAAGGCTCAGAAAGAGCCTTTGAAGGTTGCACCTTGAAGGTCATCTCATCTTCTACAGAGGCTGGCTCTGCTGGGCCCAAGGTTGCACCTTGAAGGTTGTCTCATCTTCTACAGAGGCTGGCTCTGCTGGGCCCGGGACAGTCTTGGGTTGCTTGCATCTCCCTGTGCCCAGGGAGCCTGCATTCCAACACAATGGCAGGTCCACATCATAAACTGGATGCAAACCTCCCTGCCTTTCCTGGTCTGGAGTCAGAAAACCTTGGTTCAACTTCTGATGCTGCCTCTTCCTAGCTGTGTGACCAGGTCACTTAACGTCTCTGAGCCCTCATTTTCTCTTCTGTAAAATAGGGTTAATTGTCCCTGCCTATCTAGAAATGTAGCCACAAGAATTGAATGAGATAATGTATGTGAATGTTCTTCATAAACTGTAAAGTTCTATACAAATGTAGGTGATTATTACGATTATCATTATTATGTCAAAAAACAGATACATTGGTGTGAGCTTCAGAGAAACCCAGACCCCTGGGCCAGAAGGAGAATACAGATGCCACGACTCCTTTCAATTTTGGTAACTTTGAAGGCTTCTCCATCAAATTTCAAAATCCTATATGGTTTTGCCAGGAAGCCAAATACGTTCTAGCCACAACTCTGGAGAACCACAAGATAAGCCATTTCCATAACGGGTGCTGCTGGGCTGCAATCAACTCAGCTGCTTGGGCCAAAAACATAGTTTTTTAAAAACACCACATACCACAATTCAGCCCCTCCCCCAAAACTCACATCCTTTCTCCTAAGAAAACAAAATAAGTGGAGACCAACTTTAACTGACGAACTTCAACTCTGAGGCATTCATTCTCAGAAGGCAAGCCTTCCCGGGTGAAGGGGGCAGACGAAGCATTCTCCAGGTAGGTTACAGTAGAGAGATTTCCAGAGGAGCTGGGCGAGGAAGTGAGGCTCCTGGCCAGTCCCAAGGGCTGTGAGGACAGGATCTTTGGGCCGAAAGAGGCGATTGGTCAGACTCAGAAATTAGCTCTAGCGATCCAGCTACAAAGCTAAACCACCATGAGACTCTTTTACTGGTTGTTTTAATTAACCAGGTACAAAGTAGGCCTACAGACCAATTTCTCCTCCTCCACAGGCCCTGACTGTGCAGCCCCAAACTTCAACTGCCCCCCGACAAATGACCTCCCCCATCGCACAAGGGATGATGAGGATGAAGGGCCGTTTGGACTGGCCAGAAGGAACCTCAAAGAAGGCTCACCTGTCCCATGGTTCTTGTGGCCCCAATGGCCCCACTGGGTGGCCCCAGGGACGAGGAGGGCAGATGGACCCAGGCCTGGGGTCAGGGCTGGCACACAAGGGTGCTACCTGTAGCTACTCACAGATGATTTACGCTTGGGGCTGCGTCTTCCTCCAAAGACCTTCAGTCCTGGATGGAGACTGCATGCATCTTGCTAGCTCAGGCTCCCTTTGCAGGTGTCTGTGCTCTCCTGTAAAACCCTAAACTGCTTGAGAGGCAGCCTGGCAGGGTAGGAAAAGCAAATGCTTTGCAGTCAGGCAGATGTGGGTTTGAATCCAGAGCCTGCTGCTGATGGGCCCTGAAGTTTTGGGAGGTGACTCTCCTAGCCCTGCTTTCCTCATCCCTAAAAGGTAGCTAATGCCTATCACACAAAGTTTTGTAAGGATCAGTAATATGTGGAAGGTTCCTGGCATATGGTTGGTGTTTAATCAGTGATAATTATTATTATTAATATAATGGCACTCCCACCCCTGCCTTCCAAACTCTAAGGCCTAGTCCCTCCTCCATACCTGGCTCCTGCTACCTTACTAGAACCACTGGAACCACTTACCGGAGTGCCCTGTGCTCAGATCTGCCCAGTTCTGGGCCATGCCGGGCCTGGTCACTGTAGAATACAGGGCTGGCAAACAGAAAGCACTCAAAGCAGTGTTTGTTTACATAGAAAAAAAAAAAATCCTGCTATCTCAAGTGACCAGAATTTTATCCCACCACGTTCTGCTTTCATGGGTACAAATCAATACATAAACACGCTTAGATCAGGGTTTATTCTGAAGAGTACCTTCTCTCATATGGAGTTTTCTTGTTTTTGAGAGCTACGTTACCATACAATGTCCAGTAGGCAAAACACAAAGATCTTAAGTACTTAGAAGATTCTGAAAGCTCCTTCAGACTCTTCAAAAAAGGGTATTTCATTTCTAATACATTACCTTTTTCTGATTATAAGCAATGTGATTGTTGTAGACTGTGAAGAATAGTTTTTAATTACTGGCAATTTCACCATCTCTAGAGAATGTCACAGTGAATGTTTTGGTGTATTTCCTTACAGTCCTTTTTCTCTATCCTTCAAGAATGTAAGTATCCATTCATTTAAAAATGAACGATGAACCAGCAGGCCAGCCTATGCCAACGGGACAGCAGCCGTGGATCAGCCGTGAAGGCTTCCTTGTCCTATTTTCAGCTCTCCCCAGCCCTAAACAACGTATTTGTCAATGATACGCCCACAGATTGCATAACTACATCTTGTCTTATCAGGGCTTGGTGAACTTCTACCCTTTGAGTGAGTTAACACAGTCATCTCTGCTTTCCATTTTTGTGCCACAGAGTCAATATTTACTAGCCGTGTTGCTAAAACAGGCCCTGGGCACAGCCTCGATGCCAAGCATCCCTGTCTAATCTCAGCAACAGCAGTCTCAGTGGCACCGGAGGCTTTACTGTGCCATGGCCCTTGGTGACTCCTGCCCTGGTGAGTAGGTGGCCTCTGACCCAGCAAGGATGCTTCACATGATCATAAAGTCACAGGAGGCTAGTGCTGGAAGGCACTTAAACATTAGAGATGGGAAACCGAGATCCCCTGGGGAGGGAAAGGATTTGCCTAAGCACATACAGCTGCAGAACCAAAGCCAGGACGCCTTTACTCCCACCCCAGCTCTCGCTGCACGGTCTTGCTGAATGCATCGACATGGAGAGAGAGCTGGGGTGGCGGTGGGGGACAGAACCCATTGCATCAGGACTGGAAATTGGGCAAGTGCTGCCCTAAGATGGTCAGTTTCACAGAGGGGTCTTCCCAAGACTGCCCTGGTCTCTTACAGTGATGATTCAGGTGATCCCATGGCATCACCAATTCTCTTGCCTCTTGCTAGAATTCATTCATTCATTCACTCATTCATCTATTCGTATGACAAATCTTTATGGAGCCCAGTCATGGGACGGCATTACTTGCTTCAACAAAGCAGTGTCACTTGGCCCACCTTTTCTGGAAGGATCTCTTTGCAGCTGTCAAAAGAGACAGACACTAAATAACAAGGTCAGGTCCTACTGTATAGCATAGGGAGCTATATTCAATATCCTGTAATAAACCATAATGGAAAAGGATAAGAAAAAAGAATATGTTATATATACGTATAACTGAATCAGTTTCCTGTACACCAGAAACTAACAAAACATTATAAATCAACTATACTTTTTTTTTTTTTTTTTTTTTTTGGCGGTATGCGGGCCTCTCACTGTTGTGGCCTCTCCCATTGCGGAGCACAGGCTCCGGACGCGCAGGCTCAGCAGCCATGGCTCATGGGCCCAGCCGCTCCGCGGCATGTGGGATCTTCCCAGACCAGGGCACGAACCCGTGTCCCCTGCATCGGCAGGTGGACTCTCAACCACTGCGCCACCAAGGGAGCCCATATACTTTAATTTTAAAAAAGAGAGACAAACAGACCCATCACATAGCCCCAAGAAGTTTGAGGCTGAAAGGAGTGAAATGTAGGAGAATCACGTTTTGGGGGTAGATCTCTGACAGCAGGTCTCTGAAGAAAGTCCCTACTCTCAAGAGCACCTCAGGTACTAACAGGAACAAGTCAAAAGCGAAAGGGTAGGTGACTTGGTGTGATATCAAATACCTGTAGTGTTTCTGTGGAATAGGAGAAAGAGGAAGCACCAGGAGCAAGGAGACCTGCAATCAGGTTCCACTTGCACCACCAAAGTGCTGCATGACCCAGAAAGGGAAGGTGTCTTGCCCAAAGTCACAAAGCATATTGACAGCTAAAGTGGGACTTGAATCAAGGTCTTTAAGTCCATGGCTGATGGCTCAGATGCCACAGATGAATCTTTGCATTTCTCTTATCCTCAGAAAACCCCAAGAAAGCCACCACCATGACCTGGAACTTCGACGGCACCTCCTCAGTTGAGATTGGTCGCTGCCCACAAGGGGAAGCTCTGGCATCTTCTCTATCTGGGACTAGATACCCCGTTGGGGTTCGCAGAACCAGGCTCAGCCACTTCCTGGAGAAGCAGGAGCAGGACAGAGGCCACAAGGCTAACACCAGTGCAGGAAGAAGCTGTGATGTGCGGCAATTCTGGCACATGAAAGGGGAGAACAAGTGAGCATTCTGTACAGCTGCTGGGATGTCAAACAGCTCTGCACACTTGGCCTGTTCCCCTGCTCCACCCCCTCCAGGCAAGAAAACAAAGAAGATCGTGTGAACAGGACTGTGATGAAAATAATGCCACTGCATTTCTACCTTCTCCTGGGCTTGGAAACACAAACTCAAGCCCTCAGGGGCGCAGTGCTGGCTGAGTACAATTTATGGTTAACACCAGCCCCTGTGTTTACTGAGCACCTACTATGGATCCAGCTCTATGCTAGAGGTGGTGGGAACACTAAGGATGATAAACCTTGGCCTCTGCCTACAAGGGGCTCACAGTTTGTCTCAGAATACAGAATGAACCTCCAGGAAACCTTCTGCTTCAGAACAATTATGTATGAGGCAGAGATTGTAAGGGCTATGGATGCTGGAAGCTGGATAGATGGCTGAAGCTGGGCGAAATACCCATGGGAAGGCTTCAGAAGGACAGGAGACTTTTCACTGGACTTGAGGGCTGAGTACAACTAGTAGAAGAAAGGAAGGAAGATGAGAGAGAAGGTGCTCAGAAGGAGGAAAAGAACATGTCATTAAAAGGCTTGGATGTGGAATCTAAAAAATGACACAAATGAACTTATTTACAAAACAGAAACAGACTCACAGACTTAGAAAACAAACTTATGGTTACCAAAGGGGAAAGGTGGAGGTTGGGATTAACATAAACACACTACTAAAAGTAAAAGAGATAACTAATAAGGACCTGTTGTATAGCACAGGGAACTCTACTCAATACTCTGTAATGACCTATATGGGAAAAGAATCTAAAAAGGAGTGGATATATGTATATGTATAACTGATTCACTTTTCTGTACACCTGAAACTAACACAACATTGTAAATCAACTATACTCCAATAAAAAATTTTTTTAAAAAGGCTAGGACAATCTTGGCAATGCTATAGGCTTCTGGGCAATCTCGCAGAGAGAAAAGAAATGTACAACACTGTTATTGTTAAATGAGCACCTGCAGTTATTAACACTTGAATAGTTTTAAGTTTTGAGAAGCCCATGCACCGAAGAGTAGCCCCCGCTCACTGCAACTAGAGAAAGCAATGAAGACCCAACGCAGCCAAAAATAAATTAATAAATTAATAAATTTAATCTAAAAAAAAGAAAAGGGTCATGGGAGGTGGCCCAGTGAGGACAATGACAAATGACTCTTTCCAAACCTCCCAGGGTATCTGCCAGAATTTTTCTGGCAAAAGAGATGGGAGACTCACTGCAGGAACCAGTGTGAATCCTTACCATCACTTTACCTTCTCTCTTAGGGGCTGCCACCCTGATTTGCTAATCTTTCTACAAGGGTTTACTGAGTCCTTTCTTTCTGTGTGAAGGATACAAGTCAGTGAAGCCTCCATCCCTCCCTTGAGAAGCTTCCAGGTCCTCATCCCCTCACATTCTTTTTTTTTTTTTTTTTTTTTTTTTGCGGTACGCGGGCCCCTCACTGTTGTGGCCTCTTCCGTTGCGGAGCACAGGCTCCGGACGCGCAGGCTCAGCGGCCATGGCTCACGGGCCCAGCCGCTCCACAGCATGTGGGATCTTCCCGGACCGGGGCATGAACCCTTGTCCCCTGCATCGGCAGGCGGACTCCCAACCACTACGCCACCAGGGAAGCCCCCCTCACATTCTTTATAGCGATTCACTCCTCACTGGGCCACCTCCCATGACCCTTTCCCTTTTTCTTTTTTTAATTAATTAACTTATTTATTTATTTTTGGCTGCACTCGGTCTTCACTGCTGCGCGTGGGCTTTCTCTAGTTGCGGCGAGCAGGGGCTACTCTTCGTTGTGGTGCGCAGGCTTCTCATTGCGGTGGCTTCTCTTGTTGCGGAGCACGGGCTCTAGGCATGCGGGCTTCAGTAGTTGTGGCACGTGGGCTCGGTAGTTGTGGCCTGTGGGTTCTAGAGCACAGGCTCAGTAGTTGTGGCGCATGGGCTTAGTTGCTCCACGGCATGTGGGATCTTTCTGGACCAGGGATCGAACCCGTGTCCCCTGCATCGGCAGGTGGATTCTTAACCACTGCGCCACCAGGGAAGTCCCCCATGACCCTTTTCCCCATTCAATCCCATTAACCTTTCTTCCAGCTTAAAACCAGTATGAAGTCCAAACTCCTGAGCATGAAATACTTAAAAAGCAATTTGTTCTATATGACATAAGAAATACATGTTTAAAGTTTTTTTAAGAAAATACAGAGAGTATAAGTAAAAGACAATTAAATCAACCATAGTCCTAACTTCCCCTCATCCTTCCCACCTCCCCTCACTGTGATCAATACCAACACTAGTAAAACTTTAATGGCAGCTTAGACTTTTGTCCATCCCCTCCTTGCTACTCCAGGCTCATGCACTGCTTCCCTATCAGAACACGTCATCCAGTTTCCGGGGGACCCACTCTCACAAACACACCTTGGGTTTTCCTGTCTATTTGGGAGGCTCAAGTCCACCAATTCCTAGAATGCCCACACTCACTGCTCGGCCTATTCAAGTCCCACCCATCCCTCAGTGCCTCACTTAGCTCTCACCTCCCAAAACCTGTTCTGACTGTGCCAGTCCATGGAGGTAGCCACATTCTAAACTAGTATCTCATAGATTGTCTGGAACGTTCTTTTGGCTGCACTATGTTCTGACAGCTCTTGAATTGCTGCTGAGGTTATTTGCTGGTTTGTTTATGTGCCCCTGCAACCTCTCTTTAAGCTCCTAGAAGGTATAAACTACATCTCTGCACTCACTCCCCTCTCCACCCCTCCCTATGCCCATCAAAGCATCTCCTACCCAATAGATGTTTGATGGGTATTTCATAGCATCATGACATTTTAGAGCTGAGGGGGGAAATGGAACTGAGAACCGGAGAGGAAGAGAAACTTGATTAAGGTCACAGTGCAAAGCCAGAATAGAGACCCTGGGAACCAACTGAAACCAGAACTCATTCGAACATTTATTGTGTACCTACTATGTGCCTATCGCTGGGTAAGGCACTGGGAGATAAAAGAGAATAACCGCCAGATCCTATGATTGGAAAGCTCACTGGACTGCAAGCTGCTTTAGGGTAGCTTTTTGTTAAGGGGCGATGCCAGAGACGGCGGGAACAGACTCAAAGGCAAATAACGACGACTAGGGAATCCACAACATGCTGTAGGTACGTAGAACAGGTGTACCCAACCCTGCCTGCAGTCAACATGCCTGCAGTAGTCAGGACAGGCCTCTGTAAGGAAGCAGAACTTGGGCATGGGTAGAACTGGAGCAGGGCTCCGGGCACAGGTGAGACACAGACAACACAGGGAAGGCATGCAACCTAGGCTCTTTGAGGAAAAGGCGGTCACTGGAAGGATACACACAGGAAGAGAAAATGAACCTAGAAGCCACAAAGGAATTAGCTCGTGGAATCACTGCATCTTCTGTGGCAGCCCCATTCCCTCCTCACTGTGCATCAAGTCTCAGAGAGAGGCCATCTAATTGGCTTTTGGCTAATATATCACTGGTCCTAGTGGGCAGAGCTTTTTCAGCCCAACCATCTCATAGGACACCAAATAGCCAATGAATGGGTCACTCTTGGGTCAAGTGACCATCCCTGTTCCAATCAGGGGGCCACCCCTGCACAAGAGCAAGCCCAGCTCCACTCTATGGGGCAGGGGGCTGTGAGGGGCTCAGAGCGGAAAAGGAAAGAGGGCAGTTTTAGCAAGAAGGGAATATCGGGTATGGCAGACACCATGCACAAGTTGGGGGTGGGTGGGAATCCCAGCAGGGGTCTTTGTGAGCGAACACAGAGGTAAAAGTAACATGGCCCACTGCGATAGAGGATAATAGACTTGCTCAATCAGGGAAGCAAGGAGGAAACCAACAGCTCTGGGAGCTTACTTTGTGTCTCAAGTACCATTTTGAAGCAGTGATCTTGGATCCAGGTGTACAGTCTACACAAATTGGGACACTTTAAAAAATATGGATGCCAGAGCGCCACCCCAGACCTTCTAAATCTGAATCCCTGGCATGTATACATGTGTGTTTGTTTTAAACCTCCTCTGTGATTCATATATACTACCCAAGATGACAATCGCTGTGCTACATGTTTCGCTCATAACCTCATTCAATCCTCTAGAGTCAGGAGAGATGGAGGTCCAAATCCTGGCCTGATAAGGTAGGTGGTATGTTCTCAATTTCACAGATGAGAAAACCAAGGCTCAGAGAGGTGAAGTAACTTACCCAAGGTAACACAGGCAGTGAGTAGTAAAACTGGGATTCGTACCTGGGTTTAATACCTGAGCCTGAGAGACAAATTCTTGACTGTGTATTGGAGAGGGGTGGATCAGCTGCCCCGGAGATGGTCCAGCCGCAGAACTTCCTGGATGGTAACAACACTGGGAACCAGGGGAATTGGGGTGGCAGTTGGTGGAGCCAAACCGGCTTAGCCAGGGCCTGGCAGTGCTTCCTGACCAGCAGAAAGCTGAAATCTCAGAGGCATGTGTGGACCCCAGGAAGGCTCTTACATCAGGGCTCAGCTGAAACATCAGAAAGAATTTCACAATTCCAAACTCTGGAAACACTGCTGATTTAGCTGGGTCCAAAGGTGTCTTATACAATCTCCTTCTCTAAGAAATCTTTTCAAGATTGCTACTTGGACCTGTGTTTACAAACCCCTGTGGACACCAGCCTTATCTCCACTCCACCTGGCCGCCCTGCTCTCAAGGGTAGGGCTGGGTCTTTGTGCCTCTGTTTCCATATCTGTAAAATGGGGACGGTGACTTCCTCCCTGCCCACCTACTCCAACGTGGAGGCTCATGATCAAATGAGGTAACAGAGGAGAAGCAGCCCAACCCAGCTCCTCCCTATGAGCTCTTCAAAACAACTGACCGCTGGGCTTTTAGCATCACCTTGTCCGTATCTGCAACCGTTTGCTGGGTACTTCCCACATGCCAGGCTATGCCCCTTACATCTGTGCTAGGAATGGGAAAAGAATCACTTTGAAAGCTGCTCAGAACTGTTACTGGTAATAAGGAAGGCAAAAGACTCCGAAATGGGGTGGAGGTGGGGTGGGGGGATGGTCAGAGACGGCTTTTTGCATGGAAAAAACTTGAAAGGATCTTTGGTTCTGGAAAAGAGAGGCCCAGGGTCCTTTCAGGGAGAGGCTGTAACAAGGACCTAAACTTATGAAAGAATAGGGGGTCTCTTTGGGGAGGTAAGTGTAAGGATGGTAGCAGATCTCGGGCCTGGGGAGGGGTCCTGGAAGGCCCCAGCATCATGGCAGATGGCAGGAGTCAGGGGAGCGGAGGTATCTATTACCCCACTTGAAGTTGTTTCCTTCTCTGTGCAGAAATTCCTCTCACTACCCGAAACTCAGTTTATCCTGCAAGCAGGCTCAGTGGCAAGGCAGGCACTCAGAAACGGGCCTGAGTCCGTGCCTGAGACAGGGTCACAGAGGGAGCGCTGCCTTGTCTCGAAGGAGAAAGAGGTCCTGAGTCCAAGGACCTACGGCATCAAGGAGGATGTGAGCCCTCCCTGGGGAGACCCAGAAATGCTCAGTCAGGAACAGGACTTCCTGTTGTCCTGGAATGGAATGCTCATTATTCTTATTTGGACATTAAAGGAGGGGACTCCAGAAGGCTGGAAAACAACGCTGTGAGAAATGGGACCATCTTAGCACAAAGAAACGGAGCCTATGAGCGTGAAGCTGCCCCAGGTCCAGCGGCTCACAGCAGCAGAGCCAGGATCACACCTGGGCCCTGTGGCTGCAGCACCCGGAGTAGTCACCACCAGGCTAGGGCTCATCAGCCTGCTGCCCCGAGCCCGTCCTCCTGCTGGGGCCCTCAGCTGCCTTTCCCCCTCTGCCCCGTCTCCCTGTCTCCTCCAAAACACCAGTAGGAGCGTTTGCCTCCCAGGACCGTACTGCAGCCCCTGAGCAGCCAAGTCCTCCTCTTTAGCTGGTGGGCCCTGGGCCCAGGGTGCCAAATAAACCTCACCCCCAGGAGGGAAGGATAATTCATCACCCTCCAGGCCTTGTGGCCAGGCCACCAAGGACCAGCAGCTCAGGATTCAAGATTAGGGCACTGAGGTCTCAGGCTTAGATGCAGGCAGCCAGGGGGTGGGCGTGGGCAGAGGAGCAGTGTCCGCCGTGGAAATGGATTAAACAAGGACAACTGGGCTCTCGGCAGATTCCCCAATAAACCACTAAACAACAGTATCCACCTCCTCCCCTGTTCTCTGGAGGGGAGCCCAGGGTCACAGGCAGAAAGAAAAATCTTGGGCAGCTTGGTACCCACCCCCCCCAAAGAGCACTGGACCAGGAGTCAGAAGTTATGGGTTTAAATCCCAGCTCTGACATTTCCCTCGGCAAGTTAGTTAAGTTCTCCAAGCTTCGGCTTCCTTATCTGCAAAGTGGGAGAAACACCGGCCACCTCGTAGGGCTGCAAGAGGGTTAAACTAGGTAACAGCCGATGACCAGTGCAGGGCCAGGTTTAGAGAGGATGCACAATCCCTAATACCCAGACCTCCCTTCCCGTCTTCCACCCCAGCACTCCCTGCAGGACGGGACAGACTGACATGGACAGTGGTTCTGAAACTGGGCTTCTCGGAGGTTCCTCACAGGCTGTGTGAGACGGAGGGCAGGGAAGGAGCACAGGTGGACCGCTGCTCACCTCTTCTTCCTCCTTTTACATAACTGCACCTCACTTTGATCTGTTTCTATCCTGTCCCCCACCCCAGAATAAATCACTTTTTTGAAGTTTTGCTGCTTAACTAGTAAACCATACTGGAGTAGATCAGGAGTAGACACACTTTTTCTACAAAGAGTCAGATGGTAAATACTTTAGGCATTGAGAGCCAAGAAATAAAATCCAGGATATTATTATTTATTATTATTATTAGTAGTAGTAGTATTTTTGGCCCTGCACCATGTGGGATCCCAATTCCCCGACCCGGGATCGAATCTGCACCTCCTGCATTGGAAGCACAGAGTCGGAACTTACATAACAAAGGAGAAAACTAAATTTCCACAAAATTTTAACTGATGAAACTCAAAATATAATAAGAATTGCATTTGTCTTATTTTGTTTTGTTTGTTTTTTGTAATACAGGTCTGCCATGAGAAGAATGGAATTGCAGGGGCGGATAACAGTTTGCCTAATTGGGGTCCAAAGTTAGTGTTCCAACCATCAAATCTATTGCAACTGGTCATCTATAAAACCCATTCTTTCGGTGTCTGTGACCACCTAGAGGGGTGGGAAAAGGAGGGCGGGAGGGAGGCTCAAGGGAGGGGATATGGGGATATATGTATACGTATAGCTGATTAACTTTGTTATACAGCAGAAACTAACACAACATTGTAAAGCAATTATACTCCAATAAAGTTAAAAAAAAAAAACCACACTTTGTAAAAAAAAAAAAAATTCTTAGCTCCAGGGCCATTGAAAGTAGGTGGCAGGCTGGATTTGACTGTAGGGCTATAGTTTCCCATCCCCTGGACTAGACAATGTTGGAGCCCTTGCAGGTTAAAGTCCTTGGGCTTTAAAGCCTGTTGAAGGCTGCTCTGGGGGCTAGAGCAATCTCCAGAAGAGAGACTCTGAAGGCTGCAGCATCTCCTCTATGGGAGGCTCTGGAGGGCTTCACATGACCTCCCACCTGCACTGCCAGAGCCCTGGTGCTTTACTGCAGCTGAGGTGATGGGTACCTAAGGCCCTAACTCCCACCACTGGCCGCGGCTCTTACCCCTCACCTTGGTCTCCCCAGCAAGGGAGAATACAGGGAAACCAAGTTCTCTCCTTCGCCCTCAAAACACACTTCTCCCCAAGCACCCCCTCTCCCAATAGCACCTCACAGAAAACTTTCTTATAGAACCATTCCAGGGAATTCCCTGGTGGTCCAGTGGTTAGGACTCTGGGCTTTCACTGCTGAGGGCCCAGTTTCAATCCCTGGTCTGGGAATAAAATCCCACAAGCCACGTGGGGCGTGGCCAAAAAAAAAAAACCATTCCAGCCAGCTTCTAAAAGTAGAGACAAAGAAGTGGAACCCTTTGCCAGAGTTCTGGGGTCCCCCAAAGACCTTGAATCCCCTCTACCTCTCGGGGGAGGAAGGCAACACCATGAGTCTACAGGAAGACCTCTGCCTCTAGTCCTGACGGGGCCTGATTTTCATCACTTATAAAATGGGAATGATTATACTTGCCTTACCTGCCTTGTGTTGCTATCAGAACTTCAAAATATGAAAGTGAAATAGAAACACCATGAAAAAAGGTAAAGTAGCACAGAGAACAAGATTTGGAATTAAGGGAGAAGACTTCAACCACTTTAAATTTCTCCACAGTGAAAACATTAAGGTATCTTTACAAAACTCTTAAACTACACAAAAATAATGAAAGGGTATTGGCAAAGCCATAAGGAAATAAGCACATGCTGGTGACCTGGTAAACTGGTTCAGTATTTCTAGTTTCAACCATTACACAAACCAGCCATAACCTCTGACCTTGTATTCCACCTCTGAGAATACACTGGCAGAAATAATGCAGAGAGAGGAAATTAACAAATATGTTCACAGAAACACTTATTTTTAGTAGTGAGAAACAATAGGGAAAGTTTAGTAAATTGGGGATGTTTATATAGCAGATTATTATGAAGTTAATGAAAACATACGGACTGTATCTGTTTTAAAAGGCCAGTATTCTTCAAAAATATCTTGTCATGAAAGTCAAAGAAAGGCTGAGGAACTGTTTCAGATTAAAGGAGACTAAAGATATATGACAAGGAGATGCAATATATGATCTTCACTGGATCCTGTTTAGCAGGGAGAAAAACTGCTAGTTGGGGGACTTCCCTGGTGGTACAGTGGTTAAGACTCCAAGCTTCCAATACAGGGGGCCCAGGTTCAATCCCTGGTTGGGGAACTAGATCCCACATGCATGCCACAACTAAGAGTTCGCATGCTGCAATTAAGGAGCCCGCCTGCTGCAACTAAGACCCTGCACAACCAAATAAACAAATAAAATATTTTAAATAAATATATAAATAAAAAACACTAGCTGGGGAGTGGGAGGTACAAACAGTTGGGTGTAAATAGGCTACAACGATGTATTATACAACACGGGGAACATATCCAATATTTTGTAATAACTGTGAATGGAGTTTAACCTTTTAAAATTGTATAAAATTAAAAAAAATTTTTTTAAAGAACACTAATGGGAAAATTGACAAAATTGGAACAAGAATGATAGCTTAGATAAAAATATTGTATCAGAGTGAAATGTCCTGAATTTGAAAGTTGTACTGTGGTTATGAAAGAGAACACCCGTGTCCTTAGGAGATGCATGATGAAGCATTGAGGATAAAGAGGCATAATGTCCGCAACCAACTCCCAAACGGCTCGGAAACAATAATAGGTAAGTAGGTAGGTAGATAGGTAGATAGACAGACAAAAAGAAAGAAGGAAAGGAAAGAAGAAACTGAAGGAAAGAAAAAGAGGGAAGAAAGGCAGGAGGAGAAGGAGAAAGTGGGGAAGGAGGGAGACAGCAAGGGAGGAGGTGACAAAATGTTAAAACCTGGTATGTCTATTTGGGAGGCTCAAGTCCACCTATTCCTAGAATAGGATATACAGGAGTTCCTGTATATAAAGGATATATAGGAGTTCTGTTATTCTGAAAATGTTGCTATTAAATTTGAAATTATTTTGAAACAAAAATATTTTTAGGTTATATGGACTCTGGATACATAAAACAATGTTGAGTCAAAAAACAACACAATGCAAAATGTACAGGCTGGCAATATATAAGTAGAAAGGAAAGTGTGTCCCGTAGATACAGGTATATAACGGTTTCAATTATCCTCACATAGGACCTCCCTCTCGCTCTTACAATTTTCATAATGCAAACTGAGCTCAGTGAGACCGCTACCTCGGGGCAAGCGGTTTGCACCATGTGCCAGCTTCTGACTGAAGCATGTGCAATGCAGCCACTTTGTTTGAGTGGCTTTGTGCTTTGTTTGCCTGACAATGGGTGATAAAGGCGCCTCCCTCCTTCCTCCAGGGCCCCTGCAGTCGCCTGTCCTCCTGGCAGCCCCCTCCCTTCAACCCTCTCCACGCGCCCTCTTGCCCAAGCCCGGGCCTGCTGCTTCTCAGTCTTTGGCAGAGCCCTGACCTTGAGGTGGTTATGTGCCATCTCCAGGATTACACCGTGAGGAGCTGCCCCACACAGGGTGACAGCTTCCTCCGCTGAACAACTGGCACGTGTTTGGGGGTCCCCCTATTAGCTTGTGGCCTGTTCCAACGTCTCATTTCATTAGCTTTCGAGGAGAGTACCCCTGTGCCACAACTGAGCCCTAATCTCTTCTAGGGTAAGGCCTGAGCCCTAAGTCTCCTCTATCCATCACGGTGCCCAGCACACAGTGGGTGCCTGAGAAGAGTCTCTGGACTGTGACAATGAGTACAGCCGTGCACTTACACATCCACACACGCTCACTCATGTTTTGGAAACCATTGGCTTGTCTGGGGTGCAGCTGTGGCCCAAAAGACCTCCTTGCCACTAACACCAAGCTGAGGGCTTCTTGGGCCCGGCACAGACAAGCTCGGTGTTAGCAGTCAGAAAGCTTTTTTGGCATGAGTGACCAGCCGCCACTGTAAAACTTCTCTGAGCCTCAGTTTTCACAACTGTGAAGTGGGAATGTGATCCAGCTCATATTGTTCCAGAAGATGGGAAGTACTCGGCACAGATACTGACATGAGGGCAGAAGATTCTTAACTTACGTCGGTCACTTTCACTTTCCGGCAGCAGGAAATATAAGCATGTGTGTGATCAGACAAGCCCGAGAATCCCAGCCCAGGGAGGCAAACAGGGCTCTGGCTAGAGAAGTTTCTGGCTTTTATTTCTGACTTTCTCTGAGATTTGCTGTGTTGCACGAAGTGGAATTTCCCACTTGCCTTCTCCTTGATAAGGTAGGTGGTCTGTATTTCTTGAGCCAGTTACCTAACATTTTGGAGACTGAATTTCTTCATGTGTAAAATGGGAATAGCAGCTGCTTCACAAGGTGCTACCAGGATTAAACACAATAATGTGTGTCCACTACTATATATAAACAACAAGGACCTACTGTATAGCACAGGGAACCATATTCAATATCTTATAATAACCTATAATGGAAAAGAATCTGAAAAACAATATATATATATATATATATATATATATAGCTAAAATCACTTTCCTGTATACCTGAAACTAACACAACATTGTAAATCAACTATACTTCAATTAAAAAAAAAAAAAAAAAAGAGTAATGGGGACTTCCCTGGCAGTCCAGTGGTTAAGACTTCGCACTTCCACTGCAGGGAGCCTGGGTTCGATCCCTGGTTGGGGAACTAAGATCCTGCATGTCGCGCGGGGCAGCCAAAAAGAAAAAAAAAGAGTAAGAAGAAAAAAACAATATGTGTCCAGGAAATGGAGTGTGTTTTGCTTCTCACTTTGTGTTTGGGGAATCCTGGACGTTCATGCATTCCAAGGCCTATGGGAGCTGGGGGCTTGGCTGAGCTTTTGGAACCAAGGCGGGTTCCAAACAACTCTGCAGTTAACTGTGGTGTCTGTGGGAGTTGAGCGCTTATCAAGCGTAAAAGGCCTGGGCTGGATGCTATTGGGGTTGTGGCAGGGTGGAGGGTGTGGTGGGGAGGTGGATAGGGGCAGAAAATGAACGGATAAAAGATAAAGTACGCAGGAGCCCAGCATGGAGGACCCTGGGTCCAGCAGGGAAGATGACCAGGTGAACCTTCTGTGTAACATGAGGTATGATGACATTAGCACTTAATAGAGGTGTGGGTCCAGAATAAGAGGTAATACAGTCCACAGAGGGGGTGTGGTAGAGGGGGTAGGTGTAGAGGGAGTGGGTCATGGCAGGCTTTGCCAGGAGAGATGGCATTTGATCCTGACCTTGAGGGAAAAGTTTAATTTTTCCAAGAGTGAGAGAAGAGCGAGAGCAAAGAGAAGTCACAGAAGATTTGGGGGCCTCTGGCCTCTGTTCCAGTGCTGCCGTGATGCTCAAAATAGGAGAGCAGTTGCGGACCTGCCTTCAAAGAGTTGACAGCCCAGCACAAACAAATGTGAGATAGGCCTAATCTCATCACCGGTCATCCTAGGGCCTGAGCATTTCTCCTGCTCCCCTTGGTCTAGGCAACCTGCCCCCAGGAGCTTAGCACTTGGGGGAATGTTAACTCTGAGCACATGCAGGCCTCAAGCAGACACAAAAGAGGAGAGGCTGTGTGGGCATGAGAAATAGCCATAGATAGATTAGAAGGTAAGACTCAGAAATAAAAACAGTTGCTAGGTTAAGGCTGCTAATCTTTTGTTGGCTTAAACTGTCTTAAATGTTTTATTTAAAAAAAAAAAAACTTTCCTCCAAAGTAAGTCTCATAGATCTATATACTGTAAAAAGATATTCAATGTATTTCATTAAGTGAGAAAAGCAAGTTGTAGATTGTTCTGGTCGTATGATCCCATCTGGGTCTACATTCACACTTGCTTTACTTAGACTAAGTTCTGAACGGCAACAGAAGACAATTATCATCAAAGTCTACCTGTGGATGTGAGACTTAGAGGGAGGACAGAGGGAGTTCTACTCTAACTGTTCATAAGTTTATGACATATGCCATGCATTACTTCTACAATAAAAAATTTTTTTTAATTTGAAAAGAAATAATAAAACCCCCTTTGCCTCCGAGTTCATCTTGGAAACGCTTTTTCCCAAGGACAGAGACAGGTAAATCCAAACACCTATTATTATTGTTTTCTATAGAGCTTTGTGGCTAGACTGGGCTATAGAACCCAGCCTGGGTACACCTGAGCTCTACACATTTCCTGGAGGTTTTTTGTTTCTCTCCCAAAAGAAGTTGCTCTGGCTAAGCTGCATGTGTGGTGGGTGATCTTAACCACAGAGGACCCCACTGGGAGACTCAGATCTGGCAGGCAGCTGTCCCAAGGAATTCCTCAGCCTGTTTAGGAAGGGTGAGGCTTGAGAGCAGTGGCTCCTTCCTATGGGAGCTGGGGGCTTGGCTGAGCTTTTGGAACCAAGGCTCCTATCCCTATAAAAGGGGATTCTGCAGGTTAAGTGCCTAGCAGTGTGCCTTGCACATGTGAGCCTCCTATACGTAGCAGGGCTTCTGGCCGCTATCTTCACCAGGGGAGCTGGGGAGGTTATGATGGGATGTGTGGGGTAATGAATGGTGAGAGGCTCCCTGAGAGAGGTGAGGGCTGTGGATAAAAGTTGAATTTACATATAGAGAGGTTTTCCTCTGTTTGTTTAAACCAGCACAGTGTAGTTGAAAAGCTTCTTTAAGTTTCAGCTCCTGTATTGCTGGCTCTGTGACTCTGGACAAATCACCTCCCTTCTCTGGGCCTCACTTTTCTTGTCTATAAAACGGAGACCTGGACTAAATTCTTGTTGAGATCCAGTTCAACAGTAACATTTTATGATTTTATGCTTCATCTAATAATTTAAAAATCTAAGTGAAGTAATATAAGTATAGGAAAAAAGAAACCACTGACCATTATATGCTGCTCACATTAAATTACCTTGTACCCTTAGACACACAGTAGTCATTACTGGGCCTATCCACCAGCACCCTTCCCCAGGGAACATCAATCCTTCCCAAATGCTCACCTTTCTGACTCCGACCCTGCTACCCTACCCTCAAGGTCAAAGAAAAAAGACTACCCTACCACATATTCTCCCCCACTCCCCAAAAGCAGTCAAGTTAAAGAGAAAAATAAGTTTGTGCTTTGTGGGTCCTTATGGTGTGGTAGCCAGAGCCCTAGAGTAGGAGTCAGACCACCAGTGCCCACCCTGATCTATCACCTGTTCACCGTGTGACATTGGACAAGTCACTTCCCCTCTGTGGTCTTAGCTTCATCTATAAAATGAGGGGTTAGATGGGTTTCTCTTTATGAGCCTTGCTCTGCCCTACAGCGGCTACCCAGGCTGGGAGAGGCCAGAAGCTGCAGGCCAGCATTTCTCCAACTGTTCCCAGAAACAGCTGACAACCTCCAGCATCCCCAGCAGGCTGGGGCCGAAATGTGAGCCAGAAAAATCAGGTGAGATGCGCAGGGCCAGGTGGGCCCCAGCCGTGCCCTAGACTCTCAGGGCAGGGCATGATGTCCACATCCAAAGCTGGATTCTGCAGCTTTTCTCACAGATGTTCTCTTATATGTAGGATAAGGACATACAAGGCCTCCAAAGGCATCAGAAACATGCCCTTCGGGGACCAGACCAGGGCAGGAAGTGGACTTAAAGATTCCTTGTTTGTTAATGTATAGTTTTAGTTCAGATACAATATACCTGCAAGAAAATGTACATATACAAGTATGGCTTAACATACTTTCAGGAAATTAACACATCAGTGAAACAGGCACCCAGATCAAGAAATAGAACAATACCTGTCCCCCAGAAATCCCTCTCATGCCCCCTTTCAGTCACTAGTCCCTCAAGAATAACCACTATTCTGATTTCTAGCACCAGGGATTCATTTTGCCTGTCTTGAATTTGACACAGATGGAATTATTCCCTATGGGCTCTTTTGAATCTGGTTTCCTTCGTTCAGCATGATGTTTGTGTGAGCTCCATCTGTCATTACAGGTAAAAAAAGGAAAAGTGACTCTCACTCATTTTCATTTTTGCATAGTAAGGACTTAAGGAGGAGCTAAAGTCAATGAGACAGCCCTGAGTCTAGGGGAGGGTGCTCACAGACAGCCGAGGAAACAGGTTTACATAAAGCTCCTCCCAAACATAAGAACAACCCTTCCTGCTGTTCCTCCTGCAGAGACTCACACTGTCCTGCTGGGAGGCTCTAGAAGTGGGAGATGGGGCCTTGACACCCAAACTTACTTCAAAGGCCAGAAGCTCTTTTTCACTGAACACTTCCCCTGTGCCCAGCTCTGTGAGGGACACCACAGACTCAGCATCCCATTTAATCCCCACAACCACGAGGTAGCTACTGTTATTATTCCTATCTTAAAGGTAAAAAAATACTCAGGCTCAAAGAGGTCAAGTAAGTTGTCCTAAGG
Organism: Monodon monoceros; assembly: GCF_005190385.1. Classification (NCBI taxonomy): domain Eukaryota; kingdom Metazoa; phylum Chordata; class Mammalia; order Artiodactyla; family Monodontidae; genus Monodon; species Monodon monoceros. Next base: position 67,071,470 of record NW_021703778.1, read on the forward strand.
TTGCACTGTTAGGAAAGGGACCCAGACCTCAAACTGTGTGTCCCCAAAGGCCAAATCTCTCCACCAGTCTGTGTTGGCAGAGAGCTCACAGGCTGGGTCTGGCCTCTAGCTATATATCCAACCTCATCTAGCACTGCTTGCCCCCAGCTCAAGTTCCACGGCCACACTGGCCTCCTGACAGCAGCTCAGGTCCCAGGCTCTCCCCACCTCGGGGCCTGCATCCATGCTGCTTCCCCTGCCTGCGCATTTACCCTCAGCCATTTCCTCGGAGCAGCCTCCCCAGCCACCCAGGGCAAACTACATCCCCTATTCTCTCTCAGAGCATCCCTCTCTCTCCTTTCATAGCCCATCACACACTCTATAGTGACTTGTCCTTTTGTGATCCCTCAATCACTTGTTGCCAATGGAACACAAGCTGCAAGAGGACAGGAACGCCGATTTTGTTCGTCGCTGCCTCGGACAACGCCTGGCACGAGGTACACCCGCAACAGTGTGTTACGTGAAGAAGAGAGGAGGAGAGACAGATAGCACTGCCCCTTCTGAAGCCCAGCAGTCATCTGAAGGCAGCTCTAGTTCCAGCCTGTTTATGGCCCCCAGCAAGACTCTTCCCCTCTCTGAGGCTCAGTTTCCTCAACTGTCCGACGAGGGTCTTGGAAGAAAGACCTCTAAAGGCCTTCCAGCTCATCGGACCTCTAGACCAGCGGTCCCCAACCTTTTTGGCACCAGGGACCGTTTTTGTGGAAGACGATTTTTCCACGGACGGGGAGGGGGGATGGCTCAGGCAGTAATGAGAGCGATGGGGAGCCGCAGACGAAGCTTTGCTCACTTGCCTGCCACTCACCTCCTGCTGTGCAGCCCGGTTCCTAACAGGCTGTGGACCGGTACCAGGGGTTGGGGACCCCTGCTCTAGACCACAAATCCTACGACGACAAGCCATTCCAAAGGCCTCAGACCTTTGCTGCCTCTTACTCACCCTATGTCCAGCCAGCACCTTAGAACCTTAGAAAAGTTGCAGGTAACAGGCGGTGGACGGGAGGTTCCTCCAAGGCTCCCCAGGCTGTGAGGTACCTGGGGCCTTCATACCCTGTTGTAGATGGAGGACCCCAGAGCATGAGGTCTCTTCCAGTTCTAATAGCTCTGAGGTATGGAATGGGGGAGAGACAGGACTAAGAAGGGATAACAGATGAATTCCACGGGAAACGTCTACTTCCTTCTTCAGAGCCCAAGCCCCCCCCCAATTCCTGACTTCTCAGCTCACAGCCCACCCGACATAATCCCATCCAACGCTGCCCTTGTTATGTGCACAGCTGCCCCTACAGCCAGGCTGGAGCTCCAGGAGGGCAAAGACTCCCCGTGTCATGCTCATCTCTGTACCCAGGGCACTTAGCACAGACCCTTACACACAGGACATGGCCAACGTGGGGCCATCGAATCAAAAGCCACTGGTAGGGCCTGCCAGGGTCTGTGGTTAAGGATGCCACTTTGCCCCCAGCATCACCAAGTTCAGGAGAAGCGCCCGAGGCGAAGAGATCCTCGCTTCTCACTCAGAGGCAGAGTCCAGCTGACCACCCTCCAGCCTCTTCCCAGCCCTTCACAGGCCCCGGATTGCCAGTGGCAATGGCCCAGACAGAAGGCTGAGGAATCTCCCCCTCTGGGACGCTCTGGGACTCTGCAGACACTTGCTTCTTGACCCATCCAGTCAAGCAGGACAAGCACTCCCTAAACTTGAAGAAACCGCACTTTCTTTTTTCTGGCCTCACCACGCGGCTTGCAGGATCTTAGTTCTTAGTTCCCTGACCAGGGATTGAACCTGGCCCGGCAGTGAAAGCACCGAATCCTAACCACTGGATCACCAGGGAATTCCCATAACTGCACTTTCCGTTCTTATCTGAGTAAGGCTCCTCTGGCTTTGAAGTTCTTTCTAGTTTTTTTTTTTAAATAAAAGTACCCAGTGACCCAACTTCTAGCTATCTATCTTAAGGAAACAGTCAAAAACAGGATCAGAAATGTCTGTTAAGGGATGTTCACTATAGCTTTAGCAATGAAAATTTTTTTAAAAATAATGGAAACTGCATATTTTTAACAGTAGGGGAAATGGCTGAATAATTGAGGCATGCATATACAAGGGAATATAAAATTGCATTTAAAATATTTAATGACATGAGCAAACCTGTATGATACATTAAGATGTAATATTTAAAACTGTATTAAAACACTAACCTATAAATTCAGTGTGCTTAAAATAAAAGGAAATAAATATATACATATATTTGCAAAAAATAAACAAAAGAGAAGAAAAGAAAGTAAGAGAATTAGTCCTGACACAGGAGCTCTTTAAAGGGAAAGGCTCCCGTTGTGCATCATGGATACAGTGAAGGCCCTGAACCCCCAGATTTTTACTCTGCTGGGTGTGTGGAGGGGTTGGGCCGGGTGTACTGCAAGTATGTGTGAGTGTGCAAGAACCATGTGCACTGGAGAGAGCATGACAGGTGTGCAGGCACAGACTGGACTGGCCAGACGTTGGCCATGTCACTTGCTGGCTGAGCAACTTGGGGCAACTTGCTTAAGCTCTTTGGACCACAGTTTCCTCAAGAAAAATAAGAGTAAAAATAATTCCCATTTTCATGAATTGTTGTGAGACTCAGACTCCAAGATTGGTGTTCTGTAATCATTAAAATACCACCTGAATACTAGCAGTTGTTACAAATGAGAGGCAAGAAGAGAGCTTCAGAAAATCATTTCTCTCCAGACGGTAACTACTTTCAGATCTGAGTTTACTCCTGTCTGTGTTGTGGGTTTAGCAAACCTGAAAATGCACCCAATAACTCAGATCTGAAGAACCTTCACAACTAGGCTCATGCGGCTTGTCACTCAATCTAAAGCCATTTTCAGGAGGATGATTTCACCTCCCATTCAGGCTCTGAGCTTACAGAACAAAATCCTGAGAGCTGTGGAGGGACTTCCTTGGTGGTCCAGTAGTTAAGAGTTCATGCTCCCAATGCAGGCGGCCCGGGTTCAATCCCTGGTCAGGGAACTAGATCCCACATGCTGCAACTAAGAGCCCACGTGCCGCAACTAAGACCTGGCACAGCTAAATAAATAAATAAACATTAAAAAAAAAAAACAACACCTGGGAGCCACGGAGAATCCCAAGTGGGATTCGGAGGAGAAAACCAACAGGTCATATCTCAGTCCAGAGCCTGGGGAGGATTTTGGGAGCAAAGTAACAGATACAACAAGAATCATTTAGATTTGCCGTTAACTGTCAGCCAGGTTATACTGAAAACACGGAACTCAGCAATTCTAGTCCTTTCTGCTGGCAAGTCTCCATTTCCAGAGAGACGATTCCTTGCAGAGGCACCCATGAAGATGAATAAACCTCAGGACTGTTTTTAAAGCTTCCCACGAGTCCTGTGACAAGCCCATGACCTACAAGATCTACTGACCAGTACACCTCTCCCAGCCACTTACCTCCCCAGCTCCTCCCCGATGTCATAAAAGTCCTCCACCTTCTCCTGCTTGAACGTCTCCATGTTTGGGCTCCTCATTGAGGCCTGGAGCGTACAGCCCTGAAACATGAAAAAACCTGAGGTTAGGACAGACGTGTCAATTGGTACCAGCCTGAATCTAGGCCCAAAAGTAATTGGCTGCCTGGAAGCTAATAATTTAAAGATAACCCACAGCCCTCATTCCTCAAGAACAGCCTTGATCAAGCCTTTCCTCACCTGTGACCAATGATGTACCATTCTTATTTGATTTATATTAATCACATTTGTTAAGGAGACAAAAATAGCCCTCCTCACTTCTTCAGATCTGCTCTGAACAAGTTCAGAGAAACAGGGCCATGGGCAACTTTGGCAATTTGTTCTCATGAAATTCAGGTCTATTGAGAAAAGAGGCAGCTGTGATGCAGGAAAAACAGAACTTGTTTTTCAGTCAGAAGTTCCAGGTTCAAGTCCCACAGTTGCCTACGTCATTTAAACTGCAGAGTCTTAACTTCCTCATCTGTAAAAGGGATTAGTACTGTAAACACCACTGCAAATCAGGATATTAATTTTATAAACCACAAAATGCAGTAGAAAGGTAAGGGATGTGCATGACCTCAGCTCCTACAGGCGCTGTGCCACCCAACTTGGAGTCTGAACTGATTTCAAACTCTCTCACTCATCACCCTAAGGGAAAGATGCCTGGGAGTGGTGTGACAAATTACAGTAGGCACCAGGAGTTAGGAGCCTGAGGTTCTAGGTGCAATTTTGTCCACAACTAGCTCTATGACCTCATCTCTTGTCAGAGGGAGGAGGCTGTTTCCTCATCTGTAAAATGGAGCTAACTCTGCCTACCCAGGGCACCTTAATGAGAACCACAGGACTACTCTGAACCACGCAGAGCACTCACCACTCCACCAGAAGAGACGGTCTGCATCCTCCCTTGGGATCCTCCTGCCCTAAGGAGCTCACCCATTCCTGGGACAGCCACATGCCACCCTGGACAGCACCCCGAGGACAGGGCCCAGGACACAGCCTGCGCATCACAAAGATAAAACCAGCTACCTGTGGATGCATCTTTCAAGAGTCATTAGCAAAGGCCTCTCAGAGCTCCTTTTGGCTAGTGCTGGCAGCTTTTCTTCTGCCTGGCAATCAGAGACCAACCACGGCCAGGCCCCATGAACCCCAAAAGACTGTTTTCACCAGGCTGGGTGGAGGCACCATTACCTAAGGGCACGTCTCATCAGTGTCAAGTGGCTGAAGCTGTTCTGACTCTCAGGGGATGTACACATTTCGCCCTCTTTCCTCCACCTCTGCCCCCTACAAACCAGAGCGCTGGTACCAACATGCCACCTGCCTCCCTCCCTTCCATCGAGTCACACACATCCCTGAAGACCTCCAGGCAGAGCTGGCCTGGCTCCCAGGCCTTACTCTCAGGGCCACCTGCCAACCTCCTGCCTGTGCATCACACATCCTCCTCCCTGCTTGGTCTTCACTCCATGCTCATCCAGGGCCTGGCAAGCATGGAATCCTGAGAGAAGCAGGCTCCAGGATCCCCGGTTCTAGGCTAATCTGGGTGTATATTAGCCATGTGACCCATAGCACGTTGGCACCCTCTCTGGGATTCACTCCCCCTCCTCTGTAAACTGGGGTGATCACGTCTATATCACATACTTCACACATCCATGTGAGGATCCATTGTGATAAGGACATAAACTGCTGGGCAAATAAGAACGATGATTATTATTATTATTTGACTCATTCCAGGCCATTGTTTGTGTTTCTGCTTCCCATAGCCATTGAGGCACCAATTCTGTTCCCTTCTGAGGAAAAGGTACTGGGATTCTCCTGGCAAGTTTGGCTTGATCAGAGTCAGAAGTTTGGCCCCCTTCGCCCCCAACCCCCATTCCTGGCAAACCTCCTGAGACTAGCACTGAGGGGGGGCAGGACTGCTATCTATCGTCATCTTTTTGCTGAAAAAATACTTCCAAATAAACCATCTGGGTCAGATCCTGGGGGTGGAGGTGCAGTAGCTACTAATTTCCCACAGCTAGATGGAAGCAGAAAACTCCAAAAATATTCTGTTGGCAGATACCCTGAGAATGGTCCCAGGAACAGCTATGATCCTCCATTTGGCAAGAGGCCGGCTGCATTCGCTATCAGGAGCTGAGCTGGATTTGAAGAAGCCCCACCTCCCCAGAAAACAATGAGCCCCTGCCTTGTGCTCCACATCCTGAGTGACCAGAATTTGGGGGCCAGGGGAGTCCCCTAAGCTCAAACCAGGCTCACCAGTTTGGCCTCAACTCACCATTTCAGCATAGCCCCCTCCCCCATAAATCCTATATTACAGGCAAAAGTAGACCTTTCCCATTCCCCCAAAACTTTCACCCCTGCCACGCCCCAGCTCAAGTTGGGCCCTTTTCAGGGGGTTGGGGGGGGCACCTGGAAAGCCCTCCTAGCAAAACTGTTCCCTTCCCACAAAGCCAGGCTCAAATGCTACCATCTCTATGAGCCTCCATGACCCTTTTTCTTGCCAAAACAGATTAAAACTCCCTTCCTCTTTAAATTCCCAAAGAGGGCTCTTTACACATGTTTAGGGTTAGAGCTTATCACGTTCTGGCTTATTTCATAATCTATGTCAATGTGTAACCCAGAGGGAGAGAGTACAGGTTCCACAGGCACAGAGGCCTGGGTTCATATCCCGGCTCTGCCACTTACTAGCAAACAGCACAAGACAACTTTTCTGGGCTTCAAATTACTTACATAGGAAATAAGTCTAGACAATGCCTAGTGTTAGTGAGTATTTGGAGAGCTCTCAAAACTGCTAGGGAGAGTATACACTGGGACTGCTTTGGAAAACTATTGGTCAGTTTCTGCGGACGTACCTAAGAGAAACACATGCGGATGTTTTCCAAAATGGTCCACGTTAGAACGTTCACAGCAGCACTGTCAGTAATAACTAAAAATTGGAAACAACCAAATGGCCATCGACAGAAGAATGGATAAATAAATTGAGTTATACCCATACAATGAAATTATTATACAACAATGAGAAAAAGTGAACTACTGCTCCCTGCAACAATGTGGACGAGACTCACAAACATAATGTTGAATGAGAAAAGCCAGACACAAAAGACTACAGACTGTGTGATTCCCTCTAGGTAAAACAAATCCATGGTGCTAGAAGTCATAATAGTTGTTACGCCTCGGTCAGGGGTTGTGCCTGGAAGGGGACACAAGGAGGTTTCTGGGTGCTGACAATGCTGCTTCTTGATGGTATGTACAGTTATTTTGTATGCAATCAAAATTTTACATAATTAAAACACGAGTCTGATATCTACTGGACAAATGAGATAACATATGTAAAGTGTTTTTCACAGTCCTTGGATGGTTCCAACAAATGTGAGTTCCCTCCCTCCTGCCTGTTGTCTTGGAGCCTCATGAGGGCAGGAGTTGTGACATTCTCACCTCTGTCCCCTTGTGGCAGCTGGTACACAGCAGGCACTCCAGGAATGTTGACTGATGTACATCTAGTGCCCCAGCTTAACGTCTCTCCCCAAGATGAATCCGCATTTTACCGGTTTAGAGACATGAAACCAAAGGGGAGACATCCTGAGGTGGAATTACAGTCACCAGCTAGGACCCGGAGAAGGACCCAGAGATACAGGCATCTTTCTGGCCCTGAAAAGATGAAACCACACGGCAGAGGGCACAGCTACAACTTTTGGCTAGGGGCACAGGCCATCCATCGGCTCCAGGCATTCCAAGGTTGAGGCCCATCTTAATGCCTACATTTCTCTTAATGGAATCTCTAGAATTCACATTCCTGTCCCCCAACCCTAATACTAGGCAACACTTCTGAAAGGTTAACACAGATTTCCTAAAACCTCACAGAAAGAGATCTCTAAGAACATCTAGGGGATTTTTAGACTCTGCTCAGGAGCCACCAGCATGAGGAAGGGGAGCCAGAGAAGTTCCACTTTATCTACACTATATGTTGGGGTTCTGTGTGAGAATTCATGGGTGGGAGGAGTTTGAAAACCACTGCTGTCTGGTCAAACCCACTTGTTTTACAAGAGGAGGAAACTGAGATCCAGATGGGGGAAAGGACTTGCTAAAAGTCACACAGCTAGCCCACTCCAGCTGCTCTTCCCCCAGCTTCTGTTGACAGTACCCTCAACCCTCCAATGGTGGCACGAGGGTTACGAAGTCGGTGGCCTCCTGAGGGACAACCTGGGAGGAGGCCTCCAGGGCTGGAGGATCATCCCATAAGGAAGTTTCAACCCTACTAAGCCCCTCCCCCATGGGCCCCAGCTCACCCTGCTGAACTCTCAGAGATCCTCACCCAGTGCAAGTCTGTGAAATGGGACCATGATTGCCCCCTTACACCCCGCCCCCATCACATTCAGGAGGAGGTTGCCAACAGAAGGGAGGGGCATCCAGCATTACAGTGGCCCTCCATGCATTGGAGGCTTTGACCCACCCTGATCTCTGATGAGGAAGCTGGGGCTCTGAGATCAGCCACCTGCCTAAGCTGACATGAGAAAACTATCTTCCTGGTAAAGGTCCAGCTCCGCTGGGCAGCCTGCTTGGTCACCCCCCACATCTAACAACCAGGGAGGCCTTAGGGAGAGGGTCAGGGTCAGTTCAGGTCTTCTTCCTGCCAGTGGGAAGCTCACCCCAAACCAGCACACACCCACTCAAATCCACACAACCCTGCACCCCCTGCCCAAGCCTCTCCCAAAGCTGCCGAATGGGGCCACTTCAGGTGCTAAAAACACATCTTGGGAGATGGGTGGTTTGGGGAAGAACAGGACTCCGGAGGAAATCGTGAAGAGGCCAACGTACCAGCACCCCTCAGTCACCAGGGCTCTCCCAGGAATACCTTACACAGAGGCAGCTGAGAAATACAATGTCAGAAACCACAGCAGAGGTCCCCAGCTGCCCCCCACCGGATTCTTGAGTACAAGGTGTCGGGGGCCACCCGCCCCCAGCGACCTTCCCACCTGCCAGTGAGGCAGCAGCTATGCATCCTCTCTTCCGGTGTGCACTCCTAACCTACCACCTGCCTGGCCTCAACACTTACGGCTCTGGGCCTCCTCTCCCTCCCAAAGTGAGAAGCCTAATTTCCACCTTGCAGAGTTACAGTGAGGATCAGGCAGACCCACACATGCCATGAGACATCCACAATGTCTGAACCATAGTCGGGTAAACCGTTGACAACACCCTCCTATGCTGGGGTCGAAACCCCAGCCTGCCGCAGACCAACTGGCTGCCCCCCTGCCCACCCTAACTCTGCCCCAGCCCAGGCTCCCGACTGGGACCACAGCTTCATTCTGCCACAGAGAAAGCTGACTGGGTACGGAGCACCCTCCTCGCGTCACCTCTTCGCAAGAGGGCGAGAAGGAGGTATGCGAAGTAGATGATGCGGAAAAGATCTGGGCCCTCTCCTCCCATAAATCTGGGGCCCTCCCCCGCGTCAAGGGGTCCTAACTTGATGGAAGTCTGTCTCCCGTCCTCCCTAGGCGCCAGGTCTGCCAGCCGCTCCCAGCCGGTTCCTCGGGTCAAAGTGCCAGACTTCGGAGCGAGCCCTAGGGGCCCAGCGGGCAGTCCCTGAGGTCCAGGGCCGGCCAGAACACCCAAGGCCAAGGCCGGCCATACCCGGGGGGGCGGCGTCAGGGACCGGGCCGCTGACTTGCCCCGGAGCAATTTGCCCCCGCTAGCCCCAGCCCCGAGCCGCGCGCCCTGTCCCGCCCGTCGAGCCTGCAGACGGGCGCTACTCACGGCGGGAGGCTGCGCGGCGCCGGGCGTGGAGGCGCGGTAGGCACGGGGAGCGCAGCCGGGCGCGCTGCTGTCTGCTCTGCTCCGCTCCCTGCGCGGTGGGCGCCCCCCTGCCCGCAGAGCCGCGGAGGAGCCGAGAGGGCGGGGCGGCCGGTCCCGTCCCAGGCGCCGGCTGGAGGCGCACCCGGAGGCCCGAGACGGCGCTCGGAGCGCCCCCTACCGGGAGTCCCCTCAGGACAGCCCCCGGGTGAGGGCCGAGAGCCTCCCTACCAGGTCGGAGCGTGCACCTCCTGGCCCCTGAGGTTCCCAGGAGAGGGGGCGAGAGCCAGTGGCAAGACCTGGCGTCTTCGCGGGCTCTGCCGCTTACATGATGTGTGGCTGGACAGGTCGGCTAACCTCTCCAAGCCTAATCTGGAAACTGATTTAAATGAGCTGATACACTGGATATAGCCTGGCATGATCACTCAGAAAGTGGTATCTCCCTGTCCCCCGCTTCCACCGTGAAAGAGGAAGTCCCACCAGGGAATATGCCCCTTCCTCCCTCCCAGTCAGAGTGCTCCGACAACGGACAGATTCTTCTGGAAACCTCACCATCCACGGTTCACAGTGGGGTGGGGGCCGAGAGGGGAAGGGACACTTCCCTCCTCACCACCCCACCCCATCTCCTGATCCCCACCCCCACTTGGGAGCAGCCTGGCTTCCGTGCCCCCAGCCCTGCCTGGCACGTTGGTGAAGCCCCACATCACCCCACATCATCACATCAAGGCTTCCCTAATGAAAGACTTGGGAGTGGAGTGCTCCTCTCTTCCTTCTGCCAAAAATCCCGGAAGGAAAAAGGAATGAGAGTGGAGGGGGTGGTGGAAGGACATGGAAACAGAATGTAAGTCAAGTTCAGTGGTCTTATTTCAAGACAAGAGGCTGTTTAGGGAGAATAAATGAAGGCCCCTTCCCAGAGCCTCCATCCCTAATTCATCCAGGGCACTCCTCAAGGCAGTCCGAGAGGAAAGGGTGATAGGTTCAGAGTCCTACATTTCGTTCAAAGCTCTGCTCTGCCGTTTCCGGTGTGGGTATAGTCTTGGGCATGGCGCCTGACCTTATTCTTCATCAGTAAAGTAGGTAAACACTCCTTCTTACAGCGTCTAATGGAGCTATTGTGGGACTAAAATGAGACAGAATGTGTAAGATGCACCTAGAGGACCTCTACCTGTGTGAGCAAGCCCCCTGTCCCCTCTTTAGCCTTTCCCGACACTGGGGTACTGAGATGTACAGATGAACCAGCCCTCTCCCACTCCCCAGCTGACTGGTACTTCAGAGTCTGTGACAGCCTCTAGAAAGGCCCCGGTGCTTCCTTGTTCATAAACTTGACAACATTCCAGGACAGTGCAGGCTTTGAGCCACTTCTCCCAAGAGCACCAGGCTACCTTGAGAAAGTAATATCCAAGACCAGAGGTGGCTCTCCAAGTCAGTGGCCACAGGAGGACAACCACTGGTGAGGTTTCACCAGCATAAGGAGGCCCTTCATCCTCAGACCATCCTCAAACCTCTTCCCCCATTTCCAGTTATCTATTGCTGTGTAACAAACCACCCCAGCCTGTGGCATGAAACAATTCTGTTAGGCTCATGCCTTGAGGGTCAGAAACACAGAGAGTGCACTGCACGTATGGCTTATCTCTGCTGCACGATGTCTGGGGCTTCAAATGGGCAGACTTCAGTGGGTGGGAGTGACTTGAATGGCTGGGGGCTGGAATCATCTGAAGGCTTCTTCCTTCACATGGCCGGTGGCTGTGCTATGATGAATCCAAGGCTGGGCTCAGGCGAGACTGCGGAGCACCTACATGTAGCCTCTCCATCCCTTCCTCCTCTGAGTCTCATGCTTAGTACCTAATTTGCAGCAGCAATGTCCCCTTGCCCAAGGCAAAAAGGACATTCTTGAATTTGACACATGGCAAACTAGTCAGAGAATGTTGCAGCTGGAAGTGTCGCTGTCAATCATCCCATCCAGCCAGCTTATTTTTCAGAGGAGGAAACTGAGGCTCAAGGAAGAGAAGTGACTTGCTCAAGGTCACACATCTGGTGAGGGGCAGAGCTAAGATTAGAGCCAGGTCCCCTCCCCATTTGCAGCTTGGTGCTCTTTCCATTCTACTTGCCAAATGCAGTGCCTAGGGAGATACCATCTGGAAATGCATTTTATGCTTGGGGTGGAGTGAGTTCATCAGAACCTCACCTGAGGCTACTGAGCACTGAACATGGGACCGAGGTGGCAGAGGGCAGGGAAGGGAAAACCCTGAGGGTGGTGGCAGCAAGGACACCTACTCCAGAATGAAGTCAGGAGGAGGTCCAGGGATTAAGTGCTAAGAATTATCTCAGCCTCAGTCCCTGCGTGGTTCCAAATGTCTCACCTGGCATTTTAAGGCTCCGACCTGCATTTCCCCACTGTGTACGCACATCCCCTTCCCTCTTGTGTGTGCACATCCAGCTTTCTTGCCAGCTTGGATTATTGGCTGTTCCTGCCTCCATACTTTTGTTTAAGCCATTCCATCACCACCCCCTCATCTCATCCTACAAAATCCAAACCATCTCTCAAGGGCCCTCTCAGGTAACATATCTTCCATGGAAATTTCCCCGATCTGCCCTCCGGATGCCTTTCTCCCCTGAACCCTACCACTCTTGGTTTGTACCTAATTGGCATTCCCCTTCCTCTATTTTAGTTGTAATTAGTGTCCAGTTCATCTTTGTGCCCATACAATGCCTGACATCCCCAACCCAGTAAAGCCTGTTAAATTGAGTTACTAGAATGTAAATGTCACAAGGTAAGGGACCATAACTGTCTTGTTTTCTGTTGTCCCCCAAGGGCACCCAAGTCCCTGGCACTTAATCATATGTCGGGTGGAGAGATGTATAATTAAAGTTAATAACTGCCTCATATTACATTCCAGGAGTTCTCAGCCCTGAATGCACATCAGAATCACACTGGGAGTGTTTTAAAATCCTAATGCTCAGACTGCACCCCACACCGATTACATCAGAACCTCTGGGAGTGGGAGCTGGGCTTCAGTAGTGGTTAAAACTCCCCAGGTGGTTCCAATGTATAGGCTGAGAACCACTTTGTTCATGTCCCAGAGACCTGGGGAAACGAAAGCCTCCTCCATCAACCCACCAAACCACAGACACATCTGAGCACCTGCTTTGTGCAAGACACTCCCCCAGCCTATGAGACTGGTGAGTCACAGGAACCTGAAGCTTCCACAGGATGAGAAGACAAGCCCACGGGGAAGGTGTAACCATGGGGGACACTAAAGGGCAATGAAAGTGGGGATATCCTAAGGCACACTTTGGCGCCTGGCAAGTTTACAGAGCCTACCAACCTGCTGACGAGGAGACAAGAGCCAGGACTGAGGTGCTGCATGTGTGGGCTGGGGCAGCCGGCACTGGGGTTGGCATAGAGGATGCATGGTGCGAGGGCTAAATGCAGGGACTCCGATGCCGGATGCCTACTGTGGATCCCAATGAGCAACCTACTGTGTGATCCCGGGCAACCTTCTCCTGTTTTTGTTGTTTTGTTTTTTGGTTTTTGGGTTTTTTGGCAGTGGCATGTGGGATCTTAGTTCCCTGACCAGGGATTGAACTCGCACCCCCTGCAGTGGAAGTGTGGAGTCTTAACCACTGGACTGCCGGGGAAGTCCCCCAGGGAACCATCTTGATCTCTCTGTGCCTCATTATCCCCGTGGGTTGTTGTGACCATTCCATTAGTTATGGATATGTGTGCACTTGGATCAGTGTCCGGCCCATAAGTGCTCAATGAGTATTGCTATGTTTATTCTTCCTTCAATGTCTGGTGTGAGCTCCCCTAGAGAAGGAAATGGATGTTATTCATCTTTACACCCCACCCATCCCCAGCCTGGCCCTGAGCAGGTCCAGAACGAGTCAAATGAAGACTGGACTGCCGGCTGCTTGACAGTGGGTCCAGCGCTGACAGCTTTCTTATGCTATCAGGACAGGCCAGGAGAGGACACAGCTGGCTCCTCCCCAGCTGGCTAGCCGCCTGGGTAGAAGGCAGGCAGGAAGCCTCCTCCTCTCAGTGGTGGCCAGTGGCCTGGTTCCTCAGTCCTTCCCAGCCCTCTGTACCCTGCCCTGTGCCCTCTACTCTCCTACGCCCAGCCAGGCAAGGTCAGGGTGTGGGGCAGACTTGGCTGCCCTTCCTGCTTCCTCCCTCAGGAGGCCCGCTGGCTCTTGCAAACAGAGGTGGATGCTTCCACCTCTAGCCTGGCTGGACTCAGCAAGGCCTTGACCCCACCGTAAGGATAAGGCAGGGGAGGGGAGGAGAAATTGAAAGGGGCTGGGGCATGGGAGGCCTTGCCTTTCCCTGGAAGCCCTGGACAATGGGGATTTCCTGGGCACAAGGGCACACCCATTGGTTCTGCAAACATTCAAGGGCACCCCCTGGGGCTAGGTGCTGGTGGAGGAAGAATAGACTTAATGCCTGATCAAGTGTCAGGTCTACTCCAGCAGGCCTCACGAGGTGCCTTAAGGCAAGGAGAGCCTTGACTCAAACGTGAAAGAAGAGAACCAGGAGAGTAGGAGGTGGGGTGAGTGAAGGATGGCACATTAGGTGGGAGTAGCTGTGTGTACAAAGGGCTGAAGGTATGAAACCACCTGCCATTTACTGCCTCAACTCCCACCTGAGCCAGCACAGGGGTCACGTGGTGGGATCATGATCCAGGCACATGCTATCTCCTTCTGTTTAGGCAGAGGTTGGTGACACGGGCACTGGGTGCTTGGCCAGGGACCCCAAACAATGCCCACTTTTAGGGCTATGAATTCCACCATCTCCTTCTCTAGGCTCAGGAATAAGACAGGCCTATTTATATTCCTGTTCAGCCACTTTCTGGGCAAGTCACTTCCCCCTCTGCGCCTCAGTTGCCTCATCTGTAAAATGGGAATAATTACACCTTTCTCTCAGGACCAGACAAAATACTTGAGAAAGCACTGGCACAAATGGCAGCTTCCCTCCCAAAACAGATGGTTGCCAGGACTTCCCTGGCGGTCCAGTGGTTAAGACTCCGCGCTTCCACTGCAGGGGGTGCATGTTCTTTCCCTGGTCAGGAAACTAAGATCCCACATGCTGCGCAGTATGGCCCAAACAAAAAAAAACAGATGGTTCCCTCTCTCAAGACAGTCTGTCACCTGTGCCCTATCTCTCCAGCCACGTTGTTCCTACTTCCGTCTCTGAAATACTTTCTTCCTTTCCCCTCCATTTATCCAAGGCTCAGCTCAATTCCAGCCTCATTGATTTTTCAAACATTTCCTGGTGCACATCCTGGGCCAGACTCTGAGAGAAATGAGGCACAGGCCCTGCCCTCCAGGGGTCTCAAAGCCAAGCAGAGGAGATATCCTGGGAATAAATGCCAGAATCCCATGTTCTGGGGCAAGCCAGACAGAGCCCCAAGGGTGCCCAGAGGTGCCTGAATGCCTGGGGGGCAGGGTAAAGAGGCATCTCTAAGGAGAGAACTCTTCCTAGATGGCACAGTCACATCTGCTGAGCTGAAGCTAGGATTTCACTTCCCTGTGTTTGTTAACAAGCCCTGCCCTCCTTCTCCACATCCTTCTCCTGTCATCCTTCTTTTTGCTGGTAATGTGGTCGGACCCATCAGAGGCCTGTGGTAGATCCATGAGGGAAGAATGGGAGGAGAGCATTTCTTCCCCACCTTCCTCTGAAGAGGAACTTCAGGGCCAGACCTGGTCAGTCCGCGGGTGTCTCCTTCCACACGTCTGGAGGATCCCTGACCTCCGTGTAGCTGGCCTTCCTATTCCGTGGCACGTCATTGGATATTAAAACCATTGAGTGGGACTTCCCTGGTGGCGTGGTGGTTAAGACTCTGTGCTTCCACTGCAGGGGGCACAGGTTTGACCCCTGGTCAGGGAACTAAAATCCCACAAGCCACATGGCACAGACAAAAAAAAAAAAAAAAAACCAACCAAACAAAAGCCCCCAAAAAAAGAAAAACAAAAAGGAAAATGAAAAACACTGATTGAGGGCTTCCCTGGTGGCGCAGTGGTTGAGAGTCCGCCTGCCGATGCAGCGGACACGGGTTCGTGCCCCGGTCTGGGAAGATCCCACATGCCGCAGAGCTGGGCCCGTGAGCCATGGCCGCTGAGCCTGCACATCCGGAGCGCCTGTGCTCCGCAACAGGAGGGGCCACAACAGTGAGAGACCCGCATACCGCAAACAAACAAACAAAGAAACAAAAAACACTGATCGAAACATTGTTGGAGAACAGGATGCTCACAGGGTCTCTTAAGTATCTCCTCACAGACTTACTTATTAATGACAAAGAGGAAAGGGTACTTTGACAACAGAGGAATAGATAGCACCTTAATAAAAAGTCCACGCTTAACATCAGTAAAAATGCAACAAGAAAGATATAACATCATCTATGTGGTACTCCTTCCAAAAATGTAGAGGCTGAAACTAATCATGAGGAAACAATCAGACAAATCCAGACTGAGAGACATGCTGCAAAACAACTCACCTGGACTCTTTAAAAATATCAGCGCCGTGAAAGAAAAACAGGACTGTTCTGCATTAAAGGGGGCTGAAGAGACATAGCAACTCAGGGCAATGTGTGATGAGTGATTGGATCCTGGATTTTAAAAACGTTAAAAGGGACATGATTGGACAATTGTGGAAATCTGAATATGGATGTTTTATTACATAATCATATCAGCGCTACATTTTCTGACTGGGAGGATTATATCGTGGTTATGGAAGAGAATGTCCTTCCTCTTGGGTCATGCATGTTGAGGTGTTTTGGGGAGAAATAGCATTACGTTTGTAACTGTTCTTCAAATGGTTCAGCAAAAAGAATATGTATATGTGTAGAGTGAGGGAAAGCTGAACAGTTGATAAATCTAGGTGAATTCTTGCAACTTCTCTGTAAGTTTGAAATTTTTCAAAATCAAAAATTGGGGAAAGTAAAACATAATATTTATTATGGCAATTAGCAAAAAACTAAAACTAAAAATTGTTCAGAGTGGTTGTCATTGGGGAGTAGCACTGGAGTGGGTGGAAAGGGAGACTTCTAGCTTTCATTTTATATCTTTTGGACTTTTTTTTGGTTTTGCTGTTTCTATGTTGCTTCTATGATCAAAGAAAACTAGGTTAATCAATAAAATATGTACAACAGAGGTTGCTCTGAGAATAGCATGCTTGTATCAGTGGAGGTCTCTTCATTGCAGAAAAGAATTAATAAATATTGTGTTTAGTACCCATTAATGCTCATTAAGCCTTTAGACCTACTAATGAGTGCTGAAGTTCTTAGAACTCAGTCTTCCTCAGCCTCATTTCTACTCAGCAATAGCACTTATTAAAGGGCATTGTATTCTTTTCTTAAATCTTGCTAAAAGAAAAAAATATTCAAAGACAACCCACAGAATGGGAGAAAATATTTGCAAACGAAGCGACCAACAAGGGATTAATCTTCAAAATATACAAACAACTTATCCAGCTGTATATCAAAAAAACAAACAACCCAATCAAAAAATGGGCAGGGAACTTCCCTGGTGGTCCAGTGGGTAAGAGTCCATGCTTCCAATGCAGGGGGCCCGGGTTCAATCCCTGGTCAGGGAACTAGATCCCAAATGCACGCCGTAACAAAGACCTGGTGCAACCTAAATAAATAAATAAATAAATAATTTTTAAAAAAATGGGCAGAAGATCTAAATAGACATTTCTCCAAAGAAGACACACAGATGGCTAAAAAGCACATGACAAGATGCTCAACATAGTTAATTATTAAGAAAATGCAAATCAAAACTACAATGAGGTACCACCTCACAGCAGTCAGAATGGCCATTGTTAAAAAGTCTACAAATAACAAATGCTGGAGAGGGTGTGGAGAAAAGGGAACCCTCTTACGCTGTTGGTGGGAATGTAAGTTGGTGCAGCCACTATGGAAGACCGTATGGAATATCCTCAGAAAACTAAAATAGAACTACCGTATGATCCAGCAATCCCACTCCTGGGCATATATCCAGAGAGAACCATAATTCGAAAAGCTGCATGCACCCCAATGTTCATTGTAGCACTATTTACAATAGCCAAGACATGGAAGCAACCTAAATGCCCATCAACAGAGGAATGGATAAAGAAGATGTGGTACATACATACAATGGAATATTACTCAGCCATAAAAGAGAATGAAATAATACCATTTGCAGCAACATTGATGGACCTAGAGATTATCCTACTAAGTGAAGTAAGCCAGACAGAGACAACTATCATATTGTATCACTTATATGTGGGCTCTAAAAAAAAAGATACAAATGAACTTATTTACAAAGCA
Organism: Monodon monoceros; assembly: GCF_005190385.1. Taxonomy (NCBI): domain Eukaryota; kingdom Metazoa; phylum Chordata; class Mammalia; order Artiodactyla; family Monodontidae; genus Monodon; species Monodon monoceros. Next base: position 67,089,078 of record NW_021703778.1, read on the forward strand.
GAAACAGACTTCGAAAACAAACTTATGGTTACCAAAGGGGAAATGTTAGGGGGAGGGATAAATTAGGAGTTTAGGATTAACATATACACACTACTATATATAAAATATGTAATCAACAAGGACCAACTGTATAGCACAGGGAACTCTACTCAATATTCTGTAATAACCCATATGAGAAAAGAATCTGAAGAAGAATGGATATATGTGTATGTATAACTGAATCACTTTGCCGTACACCTGAAACTAACACAACATTGTAAATCAACTATACTCCAATATAAAATAAAATAATTAAATTTTACAAAAGAAAAAATTTTGCTAAGAGTAAACATCACTAATGTGGAGACATGAAGATGTAAATATCCTTCAGAAAAGGATGAAAATGACAAAATGAATAGAATCATATCTTGATTTTTATGTCCTATTTTTTTTTTTTACTAGTTCCTTGTCAATCTACCCAGCCCCTATTTTAGTCTACAAAATATTTAAGGAAGTTAGAAAGTTTCACATTCTATTCTATCTTTCAATTCATTTTCATCAGTGTGGAGAAATGACTTGCCCGAATCAAACGCTGACTATTGGTCAACCTTAATTGGAAACCAGGCCACTCTCCATATATCCTAACCACATAGGCTTGACTCTGATTCTCCCATGCTATGTGAGTGTGAACAGGTCACTCAACATCTCCTGGCCTCCATTTTCTTACCTATAAAATCAGATAGTAGGATTAGGTTAACACGGAATTGGCCCCCATGATCCCTGATAGTAGCCATGTATTCCACTTGGAGAAATGAAGGTCCAGCAACGCTCTGCAACTTGGTAAGATTCACCCTTTGAGGCAACCTTGAGCTTGGCACACGTATTCATTTTATATTCTGACTCATCTGAACAGACCTCACCTTAATGTAGCCAAGGAACACAATGTGACAGCTTCGGGAATCCAGGAACAAGGAAACTCAGCTGATGTGAGGCAGTTTAGTTCAATTAGCTTAATCAGAACAACAGCAACGACAAAGACCTAAGAACCATAACATCACTTAAAAAAAAAGAGAACAACTAATAAGCTTTCCTAAAGGGTCATAATCATTTTTAATTTTGCAAGAATCAACGGATTAGTGACCTCGGACCAAGCTCAACATTAATCACTCCTGTGGTTGCTAATGATGTAAATGAATCCTTGGAAGCTCCAGAAAGCCAGCATCCACTGTGGTAGGTGGAAAGTTAAAACCAGAAGGTCCCTTAGAGATTATCTAACACCTTATTTAATAGAAGGAAGAAGGAGGCCAAAAGAGGGGAAGTGACTTTTACCCAAGTTTACACTTGTTCGGGGAGGGGCCAGGATTAAAGTTCAGGCCTCCTGACGCCTAGGCCGGTGGGCATTCCTCATAGGAAATGCCAAAGACCGATGCCCTTGGTAAAGCTGAATTCCCTCATTATGACCAAGGTGAGCCTGAAATAATTCAACAAGAAAACACTGTGGGAGATAAAGGGAGCATCTAAAGAAGATAGGAAATATTAGAAAACACATTCATGACAACCAAGAATATGAACAGTGTGCTACAGAACTAGCCCCCAGGAGTTTGGATAAAATCAAAGGAAACTTCCCCAAAGGGGAAAATACATTTTATTTTATCTCCCACCTTAATATATATATATATTTTCAGACTTCCCTGGTGCGCAGTGGTTAAGAATCCACCTGCCAATGCAGGACACACGGGTTTGAGCCCTGGTCCAGAAGATACCACGTGCCGCAGAGCAAGTAAGCAGAAATTGAAACACAGATGTAGAGAACAAACGTATGGACACCAAGTGGGGAAAGTGGCGGGGGTGGTGGTGATGTGATGAATTGGGAGATTGGGATTGACATGTATACACTGATGTGTATAAAATGGATGACTAATAAGAAAACAAAAATGCAAACCATATACGGTTTTTATACAATTTAAATAAAAACTGTGATTTGTAAAGGAAGATTATACAGCTTTTGAGGACATGGGTTGGAATACTTTTTAAATGTAATTAATCTAAAATAAGCCAGGCAGAGGGAGACAAATACTGCATAGAATCACTTATATGTGAAATCTTAAAAAAAAAAAAAAAAGTCGAAGGCTAGAAACAGAGCAGAAAAGTGGTTGCCAGGGCAGGGCGCGGGGGCGGAAATAAGGAGAGGTTGGTAACAGGGTACAAAGTTTCAGTTATAAGATGAATAAGGTCTGAGGAGCTAACGAAAAACATGGCGACTGTAGTGACAACACCGTACTGTATAATTAAAATTTGCTGAAAGAGTAGAACTTAAATGTTCTAACCTCCCCCCCAAAAAGGATAAATATGTGAGGTGATGGATGTGTTAATTAATGAGATGGGTGGGATCCTTTCACAATGTACACATACATCAAATCACCACGATGTACATTTTAAACGTCTTGTAATTTTATGTCAATTATACCTCAATAAAGCTGAAATACTAGGTCAAAAAATAATAATAATACCCAATATTAATTAGCGCAGGACAGGGACACAAACCCCCATTCTTGGTGAGATATTAATTGGTACAATTTCTTCAGAAGGCAATTCAGCAACCAATATGTGTCAGAAGTGTCAAAATTACCATAAACTTTGACATCGTTAATTCCACATCCGAGAAAGGCTCCTGTAATAATCATCCCTGTCAGAACAAAGGCGCAGACTGCAATGCCCCCAGTGTGATGCAGCCCAGTCAGAGTGGTGGTGAGTGTGCCCTGAGGGCGCCCTTAGGCAGATCCCTGGCGGGGGCCGAGAACACCCAGGACAGCTGACATCAGGGCTCTTCAAGAAGTCTGGCTCTTCAACGCCCAACTGGAAACCTGGAAGCCCGCGCTTTGCTGCCATCTAGTGGTTCCGAAGTAACAGCACCCAGCCAGGGAGGAAAGTTGCTGCCTCGACCAAGTAAGTAACTTAGCACCAAGGGGCTTTCTCTTCTTTTTTTGTGGTCTGCGGGATCTTAATTCCCCAACCAGGAATTGAATTCAGGCCACGGTAGTGAAAGTGTCGAGTCCTAACCACTGGAAAACCAGGGAATTCTCTCTCTTCTCTATTTTTATTTAACAAACACTAATAAAACATTTACTATGTTTCAGGCATTGTGCTCAGCACTTATAAGCATTCCCTCTTAATCCTCATATCAGTCCTATGAAATATCATCATTTTACAGATGAGGTAACTAAGGTACAGAGAGGTTAGGTAACTTGGCCAAGGTCACACAGTGGCTAAGTTCACGATTAGAACAAGGTGGCATGTTGGCAGCAGGGCCTGTGCTCTGAGCCACCTCCATTGTGAGGCTCAAAGGTCTGTGTGATACTAATAGCCCTTAGAGAGAACTTTATAGCCCACACAGCAACTGCTATCCTCCCCCTTCCCCTAGCTCATCTCTCCCAAACAAGTTCACACAGGGACTGAGTTCACCTCTGCCCTATAGGCAGCCTAACCTGAGTCAAAGACAACCACTGGCCCAGGTGAGATCCAGCGGGTTTTTTAACATTTTAATTATAAAATATTTTATATATTAACACTCTTGCACTGCTGGTGGGAATGTGAATTGGTTCAGCCACTATGGAGAACAGTATGGAGGTTCCTTAAAAAACTACAAATAGAACTACCATATGACCCAGCAATCCCACTACTGGGCATATACCCTGAGAAAACCAAAATTCAAAAAGAGTCATGTACCAAAATGTTCATTGCAGCTCTATTTACAATAGCCCAGAGATGGAAACAACCTAACTGCCCATCATTGGATGAATGGATAAAGAAGATGTGGCACATATATACAATGGAATATTACTCAGCCATAAAAAGAAACGAAATTGAGCTATTTGTAATGAGGTGGATGGACCTAGAGTCTGTCATACAGAGTGAAGTAAGTCAGAAAGAGAAAGACAAATACCGTATGCTAACACATATATATGGAATTTAAGAAAAAAAAATGTCATGAAGAACCTAGGGGTAAGACAGGAATAAAGACACAGACCTACTGGAGAACGGACTTGAGGATATGGGGAGGGGGAAGGGTGAGCTGTGACAGGGCGAGAAAGAGTCATGGACATATACACACTAACAAACGTAAGGTAGATAGCTAGTGGGAAGCAGCCGCATGGCACAGGGAGATCAGCTTGGTGCTTTGTGACCGCCTGGAGGGGTGGGATAGGGAGGGTGGGAGGGAGGGAGACGCAAGAGGGAAGAGATATGGGAACATATGTATAACTGATTCACGTTGTTATAAAGCAGAAACTAACACACCATTGTAAAGCAATTATACCCCAATAAAGATGTTAAAAAAATAATAAAATAAAGTATATGAAAGGCTGTGCGTAGGTTAGATGCAAGTACTATGCCATTTTATATAAGGGATTTGAGCATCCACAGATTTTGGTAACTGCAGGGGTCCTTGAGCCAATTCCCTGAGGATACCAAGGAATGACTCTATTCTCTACATGGCAGCCAGAGTGATAAAAAAATATATATATATATATATTAAAAAAGATGTAAAAAATAACAGATACTCAGCACCCACCTGCAGCTTAAAAAATAGAGTTGTTTCTAGTAGTGCTGTGTCAGTGATGAGGTTCATCCCTCACGGTTCACTGGCTTGTTTTCTGTCGTCGTATTAACACATAAGGGACACCAACTGGGCTATGAATGCAAGGCCACTATTACAGCAATCCTTCCCCTTCCTAGTAGATAGTCCTCCCCTAATTACAGTTAGCTGTATCCTGCTCCTGCTGGAGACATCAGCGGTTTGGGTCACATAGCAGTTGCTCCACAGTGGAGCTGAGAAAGCCTCTGATTACTTAACTAGATAGTGATTCCCAACCAAGGCTGTGAACCTCTGGGCTCTGAGGAGTTCTTAAAGGAATGGGAGCCCAAGGGCTCAGCTAGCATGATTTAGAGACCAGGATTATTTACTCCTTAGCAAATCCATGAAAGCGCTGGAATCACTTGCAAAGTTTCATGGGAGTGCCTCTTTCCTCTAGGGAAAGCGTCCATTCCATATCTTTTATAAGATTTTTAAAGAGGTCTGAGACCTTCCAAAAAGGTTAAGAATCATCCCTACAGATCAGGACCTGGCAAATGACCCACAGGCCAAATCCAGCCCAATGCTTGCTTTTGTACAACCCACAAGCTAAGGATGGTTTTTATATTTTTAAGTGGTTGAAAAAAATCAAAAGAAGACTATTTCACTACATAAAAATTATAAGAAATTCAAATCTGTGTCCGTAAATAAATGTTTGTTGGAACACAGCTATGTTCATTTACATATTGTCATGGCTGCTTTTTGTGCTACAAAAGCAGGGTTGAATAGTTGCAACAGAGATGCAACGCTTGAAATTTTACTATCTGGCTCTTCTCTGAAACAATTTGCTGACCCTGCCAGCAAACACATTTTGTTAATTTATGGACCTCTATTTTTCACTTGTATGTAGATGCTGTTATGGTTGATAAAGTACAAACTCATTTAAATATAATATTAATGTAGTGGACATTAGTCATCAGACTACATTAACCCTCTTGATGTATTTGAGCAATTCCTACCATGTTAAGTCTTGCTGGGAGATAGACGGACTCCTCATACAGGCCAGATACTCCTTTCTCCTGCCTCCCTGGCGGCCAGGACATGGACATGGGACTTGGGATCAGTCCATTAGAGACCCCATCTAGGACTTTGCAGCTGGAGTGAGTCACACAAAATAGCAGGGATAGAAGAGATATCATTCTGACAGTAGCAGCGAGTACAGCAGTTACAGCTAACTTTGAAGAGCAGCAGGGCCAGCAGGATGGGGGTGCCTGCAGCAGTGACACATTTCTGGTTGTACCATCACTGGTTTCCTCACCAGACAGTCCCTTAAGGGATGATTTTGTCTTTGGTTCTGGTTGACTAGCCTCCATGTCTGCCTGGCTAGGACAAGCTCAGACACTAGACGGGACAGCCTGCATCACTCACTGCCTGCAGGGAAGAGGGGGCTGAATGCAGACGTTGGTAAGCATGAACTGAAGGAAGACAGACAATGGCTGATCCATCTTTGTATCCTTAGCACCTAAGACAGTGCCTGATACTTAAAAAGTGCTCACTAAGTATCTGTCGGTGAGAGCACCAGTGAGTAAGTGCTTGAGTTGGTAAGAGCATACACTAGGGATCTCTGACTTCAATCGACTCCAGCCACCTGAAACTGGCAATGAGATTTTCATGTTATCAGGGTTTCATTAGAAGATATAAAGACAGCCCTACTCTTTAAGCCCTAGATAAGGCTCCAGGGATGAGAAACGGTCAGTACTTGGGGATCAATGTGTATTTGACCCTGGTCTGTGAGCCTCAGAGCCCACTCAGATGATGCTTGTCGTATCTTGTAGAGGCAGACAGCTGGTCAAAAAGCATTTGTGTGTGCACGTGTGCACTGGGTGGGAGAATATGGGACAGGGTGTTCACCAGGTACTATTAGCTCTTGCCCTGGATGGCAGACTTCCATGAAGCGGGAAACTTAGTGCTGGTCCTAAGGACCTTTCCAGTGGATTTGTAATTTAGAAAGAAGTGATTACAATGATGACTAAAAATCAGCAATATTTTATTACTTCTGGATCTATTTATGTATGCTGGATAACCAGTTTTTAAAGATCTGGGAAGAAAGAGAGGAGCCAATGAGAGCTTTCACAGCAAAAGATTAAGAATCGACAGTGACATTGCCACAAAGCTGGTGCTCGGATACCACAATGTTAGTGGTTTTTCTCAAGAGAGGAAGATCACGGGGATGAAGCTCTGCTGGGATATTCCCACAGTGCAGAGCCTCAGCAGAAGCCAAGATGGTTTGGGGATTTTTTAAAATTTATTTATTTATGGCTGTGTTGGGTCTTGGTTGCTGCACGCAGGCTTTCTCTAGTTGGGGCAAGCGGGGGCTTCTCTTCGTTGTGGTGCGCGGGCTTCTCATTGTGGTGGCTTCTCTTGTTGTGGAGCACGGGCTCTGGGTGTGCGGGCTTCAGTAGTTGTGGCACGCGGGCTCTAGAGTGCAGGCTCAGTAGTTGTGGCGCACGGGCTTAGCTGCTCCGCGGCATGTGGGATCTTCCCGGACCAGGGCTCGAACCCATGTCCCCTGCATTGGCAGGAGGATTCTTAACCACTGCGCCACCAGGGAAGTCCCCAAGATGGTTTTAATAGGACTTCTATAACCAGTATGTTGTGTAAGAATTGATTTTATTTTTGTCCCCCACTAATCCTTTGAAACTTTGTTGAGAAGGCATGATCTTCCTCTGCCCATGGGTGAAGACTTGGGCAGACATATGACTTCTGTCAGATTAAGTCGTCTTGTCACTTTTAACCATACAATCTCATTACACTGAATTATCTAGTCACATCTAATAGTTAGAACTACAAACTTGGCATCAACTCTTTCCTAACTTGAGCTTGCTTCAGGCTTGAAACCTCCAGCGGAGCCATGGGATGGGGTCCTCTGCTCTCTCCTCTTTCCCCCTCTTCAACTTTGCCACTGCGGGAGCTGAGGGAGGGAGGAGCACCAGAGATGGGACAGATCTTACGTAGCTGCTTGGCTTCGTGCTCTCTCTGCCTGATGATTAGAGCTGGCTCTTTCTCTTAGGTTGGCACTTTCGTACGCTTACCAGGCATTCCCGCTGTGCCCCCTGACCCTGGCAGAAGCATCTCCATCCTGGCTGCTCACTTGCCGTCTTCTCTCCTCAGTCCCTGGGCACCAGGCGGTACGCCTCCAGACCCTTTCTCTGAGGTCTCCTTGGCCCTGCTGATGGCTTGTTGAGCAATGTCAAATATGACCCCACAGCATGGTCCACGAGAAACATTTGTGCATCCCAGGGCTCTGTCATCAAGGTAGTTAGCCTTGCCTTTCTCTCACCCTCTAGATTTCCTGGGCAGGAGTCAGGTCCCAGCCTTCAGCCCACTTCTGCTTGCTTTCTCAGGCCTGAGTCAGGCACCACTTTTCTGGCTCTCTCAACTGCAGAGGACACATTTCCAAACTCTCTGAGTTGTCCCCTTGAAATTCCCCTCCACAGATAGTGGTAGAAGGTGTCATTTCCTCACCCTTCCACCAAGACGGGGATTGGAACTCAGCATAGCAACAGCTTTAACCAAAGAAATCTCTTCATCAATCTTCTTACCAAATCCTCTCTGTTCTCTCAAAACACATATTCTTGAAGTGGATAAAGGGGTTCAAGAGCCATGGAACAAGTTCTCATGTTTTCCCCTTAGAATCCTCAATTAAATTTGAGGCAGAAGAGTTCTATTCTAATACCTTGTATATTAGTTACTTATTGCTGCATGGAAAATTACACCAAAACTTAGTGCTGTAAACAATAAACATTTATTATCACTCACAGCTTCTCTGCATCAGGAATTAGGGAGTGGCTTCTGGCTCAGGGTCTAGTGAGGTTCCAGTCAAGATGTCAGCCTGACTGAGGCTTCACAATGGCTTCCAACGTGGTTCCCTCACATGGTTGGCAAGTTGGTGCTCGTTGTTGGTGGAAGGCCTCAATTCCTCTCCATGTGGAATTGTCCACAGGGCTGTCTGAGTGTTCTTAGGACATGGCAGCTGGATTCCTGCAGAACGAGCAACTCAAGTGATCACAAGGTGAAAGCAGTAACATCTCTTATGATCTAGACTCAGAAATCACACACGTCACCTCTGATTCTTTTTTAGTCATGGCAACCAGTTCTGGTTCAATATGGAAGGAAACTACAAGGGCACGAATATCAGGAATCAAGGATCATTGGGGGGGGCACCTCGGAAGCTTCCTAACATACCCTGTTACACTTCAAATGACCACTGTCCCCTAAAACAAACTGAACCAAGTACAAGTAAAGAAGAACCCATTAATTTAGATTGTTTAATCAAAATTTCTTTGGGGACTTCTTGATCTTCAAAACTATATATGTCACCTGGCCCTCTTCACATTTGTTCCTTATCTATAAATGGGTCCAGGACTCTTCTTGAAGGAAGTCAGGGCCCAGGCCTGATATTAAGGGTTCTTTTTGGTTCTCCTATCTCTGATTTTACATAATAATCAGAAAATAAAGCTTTGGAAATATCTTTTAGTGCTAATATTTACACTAAAATTTACAATTAAATAAAAACATTCTAAGGTGTATACAAGAATCATCTCTGTTTTATTTATTTACAGAGTAATGATTTAAACTGAATACATTTGGGCACAGTAAATATTTGACATGAAAAGCAGTTGTATCAGAATGGGCATCAGAAAAATAGCAACTCATCTGACACATAATTACTAGAAAATATTTTTCTGTCGATCATTTAAGTGTTACAAATCCTGAGAATGTTAAACACTGAACAAACTAGGTACTACCTTATAATTAAATCTTGCTTGGAAATCATCCTTTAAAAAAAAGCACTGAGGTACAAATCACCTACATATTAAACATGAGTCTTTTACATTTTACAAAGAGTTTAAACAAATATATCAAATGATTCCAGTTCAGTGGCTCTTAAAACAGCTATTAGTCAGGTTCAAGGACACACTGTTCCACGATTTCCCGTAAGTTGGGGTTCTCCATTGCAGCTGCCACTCGTTCTTTGTCATTTATCTGCTTGTTGACTACAAAACACACAGGCAAAAGTTAGCAGGACTATGTCAATACACAGCAACAGACAGTAGTTTTATTAGCTTGTTAAAATAGAATTTAACTCCTTGAGAACTTAACACAGGTTTTGGCTAGTTATTCGTAAGTCTCGAAGGGGAGACTTAAAGAGAAAAAAATCCCCTGTAATCCCACTTTTGCTTTTCCTAAATCCCACCTCTGTTATTTTTAAGCGGCTGCCACTTTATTTCTCTCTGTAGGCTAGAGATCCTTTATACAAAAAATGCTTCTCTACTCCCATTTTAATACATTAACCCAGGAAGACAACACCTACCCCAAGATTCCCTAAAGCTTTACTTGCTGGACCTTTGATTTCAATTTCAAGTACACAGCTCTCTATCCTGCCACCAAAGAGAAGAATCAAGCTCTCTTTAGAGCTTGTAATTCAAAGTTCCTAGAGCTGGATATTCCTCACACATGTGTGGCCACTGGCCTAAACCAGTCAATATCCACAGGGCTTAACTCTAGTTACACTTCAAATGACCACTGTCCCCTAAAACAAGCTGAACAAAGTACAAGTAAAGAAGAACCCATTAATTTAGATTGTTTAATCAAAATTTCTTTGATTAAGGAAAAGCTTAGGAAAAGCTAAGAGCTGATTTTGTTCTTTTTTGCAAATGACCCAATAGATACTTGGCTGGCAGAATAACGTAATACCCAAGATAAAGTACTATATGAAGCTGTTTTCTAATAATGGTTCAAAATTCACTTACTATCTTCCTCCGTTGAGTGGGTTCCTTCAGAAATGTAGATTTCCAACTAGGAAAAAAATACATTAAAAGCAAAATATTTAGAGCATTCTAAGATGAGTGAGGTGGAATGTACAATGGACTCAAGAGTCTAGGGATGAAAGCCCAAATCCTGTTTCCATCATCAAAGACTTGGGACAAATCTTCACATTCTTCTCTAAAATGAGGGCTGAAGTTAGTAGGATTTTTTATTTTGGTCATGTGGGGAAGGCCCGCGGCGGGTATTCCCATTCATTATTTTTTAATGAATACAAACCTACAATTTTATACAAGTGAGATCTCATACATGTTTTACTCAACAATATATATCCCCTGCACTCTACCTCTTCCTCCCAAATCAGTATCTAAACTTTCTCCCTGCCCCACCCCACAAGAAAGTCACATTAATAATCTAGTGTTGGGGCTTCCCTGGTGGCACAGTGGTTGAGAGTCCGCCTGCCGATGCAGGGGACACGGGTTCGTGCCCCGGTCCGGGAAGATCCCACATGCCGCGGAGCAGCTGGGCCCGAGAGCCATGGCCACTGAGCCTGCGCGTCCAGAGCCTGTGCTCCGCAACGGGAGAGGCCACAACAGTGAGAGGCCCGCATACCGCAAAAAAAAAAAAATAATAATAATCTAGTGTACTTTCTTCCATATTTTTCTCTATACCCACATAATTTAAGATTTCACACACACACACATTACATACATACACACACACACACACACACATACACACACACACCCCCCAAGGCTAGAAGTTTCTTTTTATTGTGTACTTTACAAAAATGGGATCACAATATATAGTTTTCAGTATCCTCCTTTTCTCATCTACTATTATCTTGATAAATTTATTCTGAAGTACAATACTGGTTAAGCTATCTCTCCTGGTCCTGCTGCACTCACTCCCTTAAACTAGCTAACCTCCAAGAACCAGAGCTTTTGGGACAAACCCACAAAATTATTGCAAATCTTGTGGTAAATAAATCATGCTATATGATAAAGATATGTCTAATTTTCAGGGAACATTGGAGCATGTGATATAATTCGCATATACTTATTTACTACTGAGATAAATGTTTTTCATGAGGGGGGAAAATCATAGCCTATTATGGCTCTAAGAGACCCTAGAGACCATTTAGTCCAGTCTTCTTTAAAAGACAAAACACCATATACATTCCCCCAGTGGCATAACACTAACTCTTATTCTAAACAACAAAGGAAGTGGTATAAAATCACTCTATACTCATTTACTTTGGCTTAAAATTATGCACGACTCATTATTCTGAAAAATGGTAAATAAAGGGGAAGAGTCAAGCATTTACCTTGCTATTCCTATGCAAACTATACCTCAGGGTAACCAAACAGTTGGTTTGGTCCACAGAAGATTCTAAATTTGAGAGGTTTCTTGTGGCCCTTTTTAAGTGGTTCTTAATTGGTTTTAAATTTTTGGATGAATATTGTCACCCATCAGGGAAATGCAAATCAAAACCACAGTTAGATATCACTTCACACATTCTAGTGATGGCTATAATGAAAAAAAGAGATAATCATGATAAGTATTGGCAAGGATGTGCCGAAATCAGAACCCTCATAGGCTGCTGGTGGGAATGTAAAAGGGTGAAGTGACTATGGAAAACAGTCTGGAAGTTCCTCAAAAGGTTAAACGTCGAGTTACCATAGAATCCAGGAAGAAAAGAAATGGAAAACATATGCCCTCGGTGGAAAAGAAATGAAAACACACGTCCACACAAACACTTGCACACAAAGGTTCATAGCAACATTATTCATAAAAGACAAAAAGTGGAAACAACCCAAATGTCTACCAAATTATAAAACAAATAAATACAATGTGATATCTACACAAAAGAACAGTACAAGGCAAGGCAAAGAATGAAATACTGATACATGTTATGACATGAATGAATTCTGAAAATATTATTCTAAGTGAAAGATGGCAGTCTTAAAAGACCACAAAGTATATGATTCCATTTAAATGAAACACCCAGAATAGGCAAATCTATAGAGACAAAAGTGGTTGCCTTGGGATGGGAGAGGGTTTAGGAGAAATGGGGAATGACTGCTAATTGGTATGGGTTTTTTTACTGGGATGATGAAAATGTTCCAAAATTGATAGTAGCGATGGCTGCATAATTTTGTGAATATACCAAAAAACATTAAATTCTATACTTTAAATAGGTGGTTGTATGATATGTGAATCAAATCTCAACAAAGCTATTATAAAACAACAACAAAAAACACATTCCTTACCTTATGTTTAAACGGTAAACACCGCTGAAGTTTAACTCTTAAGCACAGCCCTGCGGAGGAAAAAAAAAAGCCCCAATTATCTCTTCTTATTGGTTCTTGAAAAGGCATACAGCTGTGTCTAGGTGTCTCTATACAAAACAGTAGCTGAAAAGAGCTTAGGCTCAATCCAATGTACGCCTCCTTTGAGCCTGGTACCTTTACCTAGCAACTTTAATATTGATACATCTTACGAATTCCTCATGATAATCTGGTGAGCTAGGTATTGTCAATCCCATTCTACAAATTATGAAACCAAGGTCACAGTGTAACTTACCCAAGATCAAAGAGCTAGTAAAATGACAGAGTTGGGACTGGAACCCGAAACCACTACAAAACGCAGGTCCTTTCTGCTGTATCAATTTGTCTTCCATCAAAGGCCAATTCACTCATGAAACTTTATTGAATGCCTGCAACAGGTCAGGCCACACAAAAACTTAAAACCGGGGCGTCCCTGGTGGCGCAGTGGATGAGAATCCACCTGCCGATGCAGGGGACACGGGTTTGTGTCCCAGTCCGGGAAGATCCCACATGTCGCGGAGCGGCTGAGCCCTTGAGCCACGGCCGCTGAGCCTGCGCATCCGGAGCCTGCGCTCCACAACGGGAGAGGCCACAACAGTGCGAGGCCCGTGTACTGCAAAAATACAAAAAAACTTAAAACCAAGTAAAAGCCACTTAAAAAGCACCATAAGCGGTCTTCCCTGGTGGCGCAGTGGTTGAGAATCTGCCTGCCGATGCAGGGGACACGGGTTCTGAGCCCTGGTCTGGGAAGATCCCACATGCCGCGGAGCAACTGGGGCCGTGAGCCACAGCTACTGAGCCTGCGCGTCTGGAGCCTGTGCTCCGCAACAAGAGAGGCCGCAACAGTGAGAGGCCCGCGCACCGCGATGAAGAGTGGCCCCCGCTCGCCGCAACTAGAGAAAGCCCTCGCACAGAAACGAAGACCCAACACAGCCTAAATAAATAAATTTATTTTTTAAAAAAAAGGACCACAAGCAATCCCTCAAATTTGGAATCCTCTGTGCCTGCAGGGTACAAATAGAGTTGTTTCCCTAAAACAAGCTCCTCTGAAGTTCAGTTTATCACCCCAATACCAAGTCACAGTTCAATATTTTTTTTTCCAGTTGAGACTTCCAAGAGAAATTAAAAGTCAGCTTGGAACAGAGCCTCAGTGCCAATGTTTCACTTCTCCCCCACCATAAAATATGGCATACAATTTTAACTAAGTCTACACCTCTAGACAGAGAAGATAAACCAAGCTGCTCTTATTATGAGGAAAAAGTGTCTCTGTAATGAGTTTTTGAAAAATAGGGTCAGAATGAATCTCTAGTTCCCTGGCTTTGCAGGTTTTTATTTAGAGCAATTTATTTCCTCTCCCAACTAATATCAATACATAAGGGCTTGTTACGTTATAAGGAACATTTTCTTAGTATTTTGGTTTGATTAAAAATAAACAACAATAACAAAACCCCAAACGTAACACAGCAAAACATAATTGTTAGACTACCTCTCTTTTGGGGAGGTATGAAATTAATTTGCTTGTGGTTTTCTAAAGTACCACTAGGTTTTCTAACAGAATCATCTGAAAAATTCCAGAGAAGGAAAAAGAATTAAATGAGCTACAATGAGATTGGGCCTACCTTAGAGTCTACAACACAGTAATTCCATAATAAATATTAGGGAATTCTAAAGAAAATATATAATTTCCTTAAGAAGGGTCTCCCTTAAAAAAAAAAAAAAAGAAGAAGGGTCTCCCTTTAGAGTATCTATCTGCCTTAAAGCTTATCTGGAGGGTTGTCCTTCCTCTGCTCCCCCATTGTCTCCTTAATTTGTTTCTTGAGCATCCTCATGTGTTCTAGTCACTGTTGGTAGGTATTTTACCCATAAATAATAACTGTTTTACAATTCACAAAGCACTTTCTTGAATATCAGTATATCAAGATAGGCAGTATAGCATAACTGAGACAGGTAATTTGGGTTCAAAAGTGGCTCCACTACACACTAGCTGTGTGACGCCAGGCAAGTTACTTAACCTCTCTGAACTTCAGTTTCCTTATCTGTTATACAAGTATTATAATAGTACCACTATATATAAGGTTGTTACGCACGAGGAGTAAATATAGTCATGCTTAAAACAGTAGTTGATGCATAATAAGTATCCAGTAAATGTTAGCTATTACTATTTTATCATTTTCATTTTACAGCCAGGAACCAAGATGAGTGATTTGTTCCACATCACATAGCTAATATGTGGCAGAGTTGGAAGCTAAATCTAGACTCCAAATCCTATGCCCTTCGTATCCTGCCTTCAGCCATTCTTGTTTAAGTCAACAGAAAAGATTATCAAGTGGTTTTTCTGCCCTACCCATTCACCCGCTTTGAGTCTTCCTTGTCTTTGGAATGATATACCAGGGTAACTGAGTAGGTGACAACCTAAGCAGTCAGGGTGGAACTCTGACTCAGATGCCTTTCTCTGCTTAGTACTACCTGCTCATAGGAAATGCCTCCTAATGCATCAGCCAGAAAAAGGACTCCCTTCATCGAGTTTTCCAGTCATGTTGCTTGAACACGATTACTATCATACACTACCATACAACCTTCTCAAAAGCCAATGGTCTTGGGCTTCCCTGGTGGCGCAGTGGTTGAGAGTCCGCCTGCAGATGCAGGGGACACGGGTTCGTGCCCCGGTCCGGGAGGATCCCACATGCCGCGGAGCGGCTGGGCCCGTGAGCCATGGCCGCTGAGCCTGCGTGTCTGGAGCCTGTGCTCCGCAACGGGAGAGACCACAACAGTGAGAGGCCCGCGTACCGCAAAAAAAAAAAAAAAAAAAAAAGCCAATGGTCTTAAATGAAACCCATATCAAAAGGGCCAAAAAAGTGACAAAACTCTGTCAAAAGGTGTAGAGATCTGAAATTCAACCATAATCTAATCTTGACACCTTTACAGTTATTTTTATTTCATGTGCTCTCTCAATCTTTGTCCACGTAAACACAGTTTTTTAAAATAACTGCAATCATAACGCAAATTCAATTTATCATTCAAGCTTTTTCATCCACTCTCACACAGATACTTTGATTCCTTGATTATATTCATCATTTTCAATAGAAATAAGAAATGCCATTATTTTTATATCATTTCAGTATTAATCGATACTATAGTTTCTTCCAGGATTTATTATAATAAATTTACTATATATGTTTTGTACATGCTACTATTTTCTCCTAGGGAATTATTTCCTTAATTCCTCAGTCAAAGAGTATGAACTTTTTTTTTGGCTATACCACGCGGCTTGCGGGATCTTAGTTCCCTGACCAGGGATTGAACCCATGCCCTTGGCAGTGAAAGTGCAGAGTCCTAATCACTGGACCACCAGGGAATTCCCTGTGACTTGCTAATATTTACCCAGAGACTTAAAAATATTTCTACCATATGACCCAATAATTCCACTTACAGAAATTGATCCTGAAGTAATAACTAGAGATAAATAAAAATATTTATGTGTAAAGCTGTTCATCATAGTATTATTTATAATTGTAGGAGGCTAGAAGTAGTCTAAATGGTTACAAAAATGATGACCATATAATTATATGACCATATAGTTGACCATATAATTAAACAATAATATTTAAGGAGAACTAAAAAACATTTCTCATCTACTTCATGCTTTCTATTACTTAACCCTTACAACTCAGTAGTTACCCTTACTATCAGTATTTTACAGATAAGGAAATAGGCTCGGAAAGGTTAAGTAACTTGCCCAAGACCAAAGAGTGACAGAGCTGACAGAGCTGGAATTTTAGCCTAGAGCACACATTCTAGTGACAACTTTTAAAATTTTTCTTCTTTATACTTTTGTGGAATTTCAAAATTATTGCCAACAAACATGTTACTTTTATAATTTAAGAAACACAATATAAATATTACTTTTTGAAATCTGTTTTCGATATCTGTTGATTCAGAAACTGTCCAATGACGAAAAATATGTATTCAAGAATGCTTTTTCTAGTACTGGAATTTTATAACCACAATAGTATCTATGGATTCACAGACCATCTAGTCCCTCAAGATGTGCCCCATATGCTGGAAACCACTACTTGAGGGATCCCAGGTCCAACAAGTGAGAAAAGAAAGACAACTCACAACAATAGTAGAAACAACAATAAAATATTTACCTTTCCAATCCTTTTTATAAATTTGTCTATTTTTAAATAGGTAATATAGTCTCAGTGTTCAAAAGCTTAAAAATATAAAAAGTTATAAAGTCTCCCTGCCAGCCTATCCCCCATCTGACCAGTTCCCACCATCACTAATACCCACACCCATCTTAGCTATTCATTTCTTATGTTTTCTTTATGGATATGCAATCAAATATAAATGTATATTTTTGCTCTTCTTTACACAAATGTAGCAATATTATACTTGCTTTTATTTCCAAACAGTATGTCATAGAGATCTTTCCATATTAGTATATGGAGAGCTTCTTCATTCTTTTTTATAGCTGCATAGTATTCCATTGTTAATAAACACCATCACTGATTATTTAATTGGTTCCCTACTGATCAAGATCTGGTTTGAAATAAACTTTCTTTACCTTCTTTTTAACAAAGTATACATTCAAAGATATCTATTGTATATCTCACAGCTAACTAATCCAAAATATTGGGAATGCAACCTCTCAAAAAGAAAACTACCTGAAAAAATACCCTCCCACCAGGACTTCTGCCCATGCTACATAGAAGCCAAGAGAGCAGCTAAAAGGAGAAGATGGTAAGGACAGCAGTGCTAGTCTGACAACACCCATTCCGATCTCCAGAACTGAGGAGAGGAGCTGGCCCACACTCAGGCTCCATTAATTGTAGAGAAGCAGCATGGTATAGCTAAAGGAAAAACACGCTTAAAGTCAGGAGATCTGGAATTGAGCCTCAGCTTCATCATTTCCTGCCTACATGATGCTGAGCAAGTCCCTTAAACTCTCTGAGCCTCAGGTTCCTCATCTGTAAAATGAAGATAATATTGACCCTCTCATACACTAATTGTTGAGAACTACAGAAAATATTCTGTAAACCATAAAGTATGATACATGATGTTAATTGTTACTGCGGGTCAGTATCAGCTAGAATAATTCAGAATTAATATATAAATATCTTTATCTAAAACCTTACCAATAAGAGTCGCCAAAGAGCAATGAGGTACTGTTGGCGTGAACCTGATAATAACCAAATAGTCTTCTTCATTTATCTCCTGAACCTCCACACAACTTTCCGTTACCACTTCCAGTTCTTCTAAAGTATTGGGTTTCTCTGGGTCCCGGATAGTTCGAATCAAATCTAAAGAAACATCAGAGAAAAGGTTTTATGTTAAAACATGAATATTCTAAATACAAACAATTTTGCCAGTCCTAATCTAAACACTGACTTCTTTTTGTTTGAGCAAATACTACAGCCACTCCCCAGGTTTCTGACAGAAATTTCCACTACTAGTGTCCTTTTGAGAAAACCATTTTCTTGGATTATTACTACCTCATGTCCAGTTTCTTGGATCCAACCTTGCAGAGAGAATACATGAATGCGGAAAGTGTCATAGAAGTTCAAGGGAAAAAATAACTTAGTTTGGGAGAATGCAGTATCGGGATTTATAGAAATGGAATCTGAATCAAGCCTTTAAAAATGGGTAACATTTTGGGGAATTCCCTGGTGGTCCAGTGGTTAGGACACGCTTCCACTGCAGGGGCCCAGGTTTGATCCTTGATCAGGGAACTAAGATTCTGCAGGCCGCACTGTGTGGCCAAAAAAAAACCCCACAACAAACAAAAAACAAAAACAAAAAAATGGGTAACATTTCAATATTTGCCATTTAAGGTGAAGGAAAGTAAAGAACAAGTTTAGTTTGCACGGAACTCAGCATAAGGGAAGAAGTTATTAAGAGTTTAGGCCAGCCCATTAAGGCTCTTTTAGAGTCAGCTACAGTCCTCAAGAGGTTCTGAACAAGGGAGTGACATGGACAGCATTACACTGTCAGCTGGTAGACTCAGAACTAAAGAGCAGAGCCAGGGATACCAGCTGAAAAAGCTGGGCCTAAAACAGGGACATGACCATAGCAATAGAGAGGAGGGGAAAGACGAAGAAGTAATTTCAGAGGCAGAATCAACAGAATCTGACAACTATTTGGATGAAGAAGACAAGGAAAGGGAGAAAAGGAAGATGACTAAGATTGTAAATCTAAGCGCCTGTGAGAACAAAGATAGAATAAAAAAAAAAAGAAGAGAGAACAAAGGAAGAAATTTGGGTGAGGGCTGAGATAAACAGGTTAAATCTTATATATAATCATTCTGAGGTGCTTAAGGGGCAAACCAATGGTACATTCCAGCAAACACTGAATTATGGCATAAGGTTTAAGAGAACCAAGGCTGGAGTGGCTGTTGAACTCATGGGATTCACAAAGAACAATGAGTAGAACCATAGTTTTCAACCTTGGCTGAACAATGGAATCACTAGGAATGTTTCAAAACAAAAACAAAAACTGGTGTCTGAACCCTACCAGGGATTCTGATTTAATTGATTCACAGTATGACCTGGGCATTGAGACTTAAAAAAATTCTTCAGGCTGTTCTTATGTGCAGTCCAGTTGGAGAATCACAAATGTAAAGGGAAAGAGAACCAAGTATGGATCTGTAGGAAGCACCAAATTTGGGGATCAATAGGAGGAAGAAAAGCAAAACGCAGCATAAAAGGAAAGAGGGGATGGTTAACAACATCAAATGCTGCAGAAAAGGGCCTTCCCTGGTGGCACAGTGGTTAAGAATCCACCTGCCAATGCAGGGGACACAGGTTCGATCCCTAGTCTGGGAAGATGCTACATGCTGTGGAGCAACTAAGCCCGTGCACCACAACTACTGAGCCTGCGCTCTAGAGCCCGCGAGCCGCAACTACTCAGCCCATGTGCCACAACTACTGAAGCCCGTGCACCTAGAGCCTATGCTCTGCAACAAGAGAAGCCACCTCAATGAGAAGCCCACGCACCACAACGAAGAGTTGCCCCCGCTCGCCACAACTAGAGAATGCCCGCGTGCAGCAACGAAGACCCAACACAGCCAAAAATAAATTTAAAAAAAAAATGCTGCAGAAAAATGCAGGTTAATGAAAGCTAAAGCCGGTCTCAGAAGGTCACCTGTAAGAAAGCACCTTCGGTAGAGAGGTAAAGGCAGAGGCCAGCTTGCAAAAGGGGAAGTGAGAAGGAACTGCAAATGTAATCCTAGGGCTTTGACAGGGAAGGAGGGAAGAGCAAAAAAAGGACAGTGCGTTTAGAAAAAGCTAGAACAATGACAAGGATAAGGGAAACTTGAGTATGTTTTATAGCCCAAGGGGAAGGATCAAACAGAGGAAGGAAAAAAAAATAGAGGAAGAGCCACTGAAATTTCAAGGAGGGGAGGGGAGGAGGCTGGTAAAATAAGCAGAAAGGAATGAGACCAAAGATGTGGGAGGCTGGGTTCGTGGTGGAGAGGAAAAGATTTCCTTCTTACCCTGAGGTTGAAGAAAAAGATGGAAAAGGAGAATGATAAGAGAAATAGTGAGGTATTAAAAAGCAGAGGGAGTTCACATGCGACAGGCTTGATGTTCTCAAGCCTGAGGTTTTGTTCTATTACTCACAGCATCCCTGTAATCAGAAATCCAGCTGGGAAAAACAAATCAATCAAACTCTATCTTCTCCCCAGCAACTCCTGAGCTTATCACTTGATTAGAAACAGAATTTGAAAAGGGAAGCAGGAAAAAGAGGCTTCACAAGGCTGTGAAACACAGGGCTCAGGGAAACAGGTTTTTTTGAAAAGGAATTTTTTCCCTTTCATCCTAGGCCTTTTCCCTGTAAGCCTCATATATACAAGCTGCATTATATTGTTCATATGTTAAATAACTCTGAAATTAAACCTCACGCCTTATTTAACTTCTTTTCTAGTGATTTGCATTTATTTTTTTAGAAAGAAAGCAATGTTGCTCTCCTCACATTGCTCCCTTGACTTAAATTCTTCTACTGGCTCTGCACTGATATTAAATTCTTCATTTATATTTAAACCTTCAGGATCCAGTTCCAGCCTGCTATGTAAAACAATTTTTGACCACACCTCCCTCCACCTTTAACCACAAACCCTACCTGTACAATGAAGATGGTTCCAGGGGTTGAATAGAGAATATAAGTGTGTCTGCGTATATGTATAATATATATTATACATATATAACTCACTGTGTGTGTATTTTTTTTTGCACTCCAGGCTTGGGTGTGTTAAAGAACTGTAAGTTCAAGGCCGGGCTCTTGGGGACCTCTGCTTTACTGCTTTGTGGAGATCATTCCACTCACACTTGTCACCTGACTGGGTTTAAGTCCTGCCCCTAGCAAGAGGTAAACCAGATTAACTCCAAAGGTCTTTAACATCCCTGGCTTCTTTCTACGGGTCTATAATCCTTACCTGCATTATCTGTATTCTTGTGGTTATACTTTTACCCTAAGTCAGCAGGAATCTTTGAACGCTCGTTAGATCCAGTCGTTTTAGTTTTCAAAAACAATACTAATAAGTCCAAAAAAGGCAAGTCATAAAGCAATTATGAAGTGATGAAAAGCGCACTAAGTTTGGAATCAGAAGACAAGAGCTTTGGTTTTTGCTGTTTCTTTACTGGCAGAGTGGCCTCCAGGTAGTTGTTTAACCACTCTACACCTTTATTTCCTCATCTGTACGATGAAGATGGTTCCAGGGGTTGAATAGAGAATATGTGTGTGTGCATATATATAATATACGTTATACATATATATAACTCAACGTGTGTGTATTCTTTTTTGCACACCAGGCTTGGGTGCGTTAAAGAACGATAAGTTCAAGGCCGGGCTTTTGGGGACCTCTGCCTACGGCCTCTGCAGCAGAAGAGGGTGGCTGTGACCTTCGGCCAGTCCCCAACTCGGCAGTCACCCAGCAGTACCCTCGGCGGCGGGAGGAGGAGTGTGTGTCCAGGGGCTAGGAAGGAAGGAGGTTCAAGTAGGGCAATCAGGCCAGCTTTGCTTCCTAACCAAACACCCTAGACGCTTGCTCTGCCCATAAGTCTTGAGATAGCCACTAGAACGTGGGGGCAGACAAGGGAAATGAAGCGTTTGAGACCTCCAGGCTCGGCTTGCCTCGGGTTTAGCAAGAGCCTGGGTCCTAGAAAGACCCACATGCCCGTGTGACTTAGGACTCCGGAGAAAAAGCTTCCTACGCTCCCGGACGAGATCTGGCAAAAACTCGAGTCTCCACTCTTAACCCTCAGGTGAGGCCCTCGTTACCCCCGCCTCCACGTATACCACCAAATGCTGCCCTGGGTAAAATTAATTACCATAAACTTCTAGCGCTTTCTCTTCCATGATCCGGGGCTGCCGGGCAGCTCCCCGCTCAAAGAGGCCCGACAGCCACAGGACTCTGCTCAGCGTCCAGGAGAGCAGTCCGGACACCCGCTCCATCCTTACGCTCCGCCATCCCTGGCGACTGTCCCACCCGAGCCACCGTCTCTCAGCAGCGAGCCTCGCGACTTATCAACTTCCTGGTCTTCAAACGGGCCAAGAGAAGCCTAAAGGTCCAGGGCAGAGAATAGGCGGGACCGGACGGAGTATCGCGAAGGACCTAGGTAAGGGAGCCATGAGAACTACAAGCCCCAGCATGCTTTGCTCGGTTTCGGCGGAACAAGGGAAAAACAATTCCTAGAGGCCCATGAGGCGCGTTGCGTGCTGGGTCGTATGGGCGTTTTCTTTGGAAGACGGCGAGCTGGAATATGGGATCTGTAGTCTCCAACGGTGGGCGGGGGCAGGTAACGGTCTGTTAACCGCCGTTAATTGCCTCACTCAGCGTCTGGATAAGCTAAAGATGAAACCCTGAAGAGGTAGGGGAAAGGAGATCTTGATTTCTAGTGCTGGAAGAGCGTCTGCACGGTGACGCCCTACTATTATTTCTCCGAGGGGGCCGCTTCCTGTCAAAGTTTTCTTACGTCCTAGTCAGGCCGGAAGTGAGTTTCCGTCGCTGTTAAATGGGATGTCTTTGGAGCCTAGTAAGGATGGTTAGGCGTGGCGGGAGGAGGGGTTCCTTTTTGTTTTCTCGTCTCTTAGAGACTCAGGCTAGCACAGCTCGCCACTACGAGCTGAGTATTTCTGCCAATCGCCTTCAAGATAACTTAGAACGAGAGAGCTTTCCGACTGTCCAGTGTGTCCAATAGTGACATTGGAGATCGCCATCCTAAAAAGAACGTCTTAAGCCCTCCGGTTTGGTGGCAGTGATGGATGCCAGTAACAAGGTTGATGATGCTAATTTTACTTTTATCCATCCATCCCTACAGTCAAATCTCAAACCTTTATTCGATACTTAATTTGCCAGACTTGGTCTATAGACGCCAAGGATACGAAGATAGGACACGGCCCTTACCCTCAAGCAGCTCACAGACCTGTGAGGGAGCCAACCCCTGATGTTGAGGAATTTGCAGTTTCGAACAAATGAAACCTTTTGTCAAAGTTGATGACAAGTTTCGTACCATCTCTATTTTATTTTTTATAAATTTATTAATTTTATTTGTTTTTGGCTGCATTGGGTCTTCGTTGCTGCGCAGGCTTTCTCTAGTTGCGGTGAGCGGGGGATACTCTTTGTTGCGGTACACAGGCTTCTCATCGTGGTGGCTTCTCTTCCTGCGGAGCACGGGCTCTAGGCACGCGGGCTTCAGTAGTTGTAGCATGCGGGCTGAGTAGTTGTGGCTCGCGGGCTCTAGAGCACAGGCTCAGTAGTTGTGGCGCACACGCTTAGTTGCTCTGCGGCATATGGGATCTTCCCGGACCAGGGCTCGAACTTGTGTCCCCTGCATTGGCAGGCGGATTCGTAACCACTGCGCCACCAGGGAAGCCCTCATACCATGTCTATTGAGAGGAAAGTAAGGATTATCTTGCTGAATTATCCCATGATAACATATCCCATTTATCTTTTTTTAAATAGATATTTATTGTAGTATAATTGCTTCACAATACCGTGTTAGTTTCTGTTGCACAACAAAGCGAATCAGCCATATGCATACACATGTCCCCATATCCCCTCCCTCTTGAGCCTCCCTCCCATCCTCCCTATCCCACCCCTCTAGGTCATCGCAAAGCACCGAGCAGATCTCCCGGTGCTATGCTGCTGCTTCCCAGCAACCAACTGTTTAACATTCGGTAGTGTATATGTCAATGCCACTCTCACTTTGCCCCAGCTTCGCCCTCCCACCCCATGTCATCAAGTCCATTCTCGATGTCTACCTATTTATCCCTGCCCTGCAACTAGGTTCATCAGTACCATTTTCTTTTTTTTTTTAGATTCCATATATATGTGTTAGCATACGGTATTTGTTTTTCTCTTTCTGACTTACTTCACTCTGAATGACAGTCTCTAGGTCCATCCACCTCACTACAAATAACTCAGTTTCGTTCCTTTTTATGGCTGAGTAATATTCCTCCCATTTATCTTTAAACTCTTGTCTAGCTGATTAGATTTTAGGCCCACCAGACAACCAGTGAATAATTTAGGTCCCAGGAAAATTTAGTTCAGAGTTTAATAATTCCCCTGCCATCTGTTCCACTCCACTTACTCCACAGCCATTGAGAGGATAATTCTAACTTCCTTGTAATCAAATTTAGGACACTGAAGTCTCACCTCCTGTTTGAGGCCTCCCGACTTCTCCAAACAGAATTGATGATCTCTTTTACTATGCTCCCACAGCACATTATAGCACTGTTCACTTACATGCTCATCTCCCTCAAGCGCCTAGGGGGCCAGAAGCGTCTTTATTTCTATATCTCAAATGCATAGCAGGGTGCCAGGCACACAGTAGATGCTCAATATCTATTTCTTGAATGAATTAACTAAACGTTGTTGAAAGAATGAATAGCAAAACTTTACTGTATCTGTTCAGAGACCTCAATCAAAAATATTTATTGAGGACTTCCCTGGTGGCGCAGTGGTTAAGAATCCGCCTGCCAATGCAGGGGACATGGGTTTGAGCCCTGGCCCATGAAGATCCCACATGCTGCGGAGGAACTAAGCCTGTGCACCACAACTACTGAGCCTGCGCTCTAGAGCCCACGAGCCACAACTACTGAGACCGCGTGCCACAACTACTGAAGCCCATGCACCTAGATCCCGTGCTCCTCAAGAGAAGCCACCTCAATGAGAAGCCCACGCACCACAACAAAGGGTAGCACCCCGTTCGCGGCAACTAGAGAAAGCCTGCGCAGAGCGACGAAGACCCAATGAAAGCAACAATTAAAAATATAAATAATTAAAAAAATATTTATTGAAGCTCTATGTAGCCACTGTGCTTGGCATGGGTTGGTGGCACGAAGAGGTTTTCAGACTCGCTTCTTCATCTCCTTAAGAAGCCCGGTAGATAGGTAGATAGAGCTATCTAGAGCACAAAGAGCCCTTAAGAACATGCATGTCCCCGAGCGCCTCCTTTTCTGTCCCTTTGCCCCGTAGGTTAAGAGCTCAGCCCTGAGACCAAGTGTTTGGATTGGCTGGGAAGGAGCCCCCGGTCGTCCCGCCCCGCCCCCAGCGCGTAGGCCCCGCCCCGCGCGCCCCGCGGGAGTGGTAGCGGCCTTCCCTCTTCGAGCCGCAGGAACGCTTTGCTCGCGGCACTATCTCTCTATAAAGTTGTTGTTGCGGCTTCCGCCGTGGGTGGAGGAAGATGGCGTCGGGGGGTGGTGGCTGTAGCGCTTCGGGAAGACTCCCTCCGCCCTTCCCTGTCCTGGAGCCGGAGTCCGAGGGAGCAGTCGGGGGGTCAGAACCAGAGGCCGGGGACAGCGACACCGAGGGGGAGGATATTTTCACCGGCGCCGCGGATGCCGTGAGTTCGCACCCCTCGGGGCAGGCGGGCGGGCGCCCCCAAAGGAAAGCGACGCTAAGCGAGGGTTGGGGAGGCTGGGCAGAGTGGGCCCGGCGAGACCTTACGTTGGTGACAGTAGTCGTGGCTTGGGTTCTAGATGAGCACCGAGACATAGGGCCCGGCTTCCCCGCCCCTGGGCGGACGGTGAGGAGTGAGGGATGTGGTGGCTTCTCAGCTGAGGTCCGTGACAGCGAAGAGCTTCCGAGGCGGGCATTTGGTCCTGCCTTGCGGACCCACGGGGCTGGTTTGCTGGTGGTTTCCTGCCAGGCTGATTTAATAGATCAAGATAAGGGGTTGGGGTGCAGACTTTCCTTTACCTCGCCTTACTGTTCCAAGGATGAATAATGTTATCTGGAGTTGCCCAGGATAGTGACCTGCCCACAAATCGTTTCGTTAGCTCCATCCTTACCGGTGATTACTAAAGGTCCTTTTGGATCTTAGTCTAGGAGAATTAACTTGACTCCTTTGATCTCTAGGAAAATCCTGCCAGATGTCGGTTGAAAAAAAGGTCCTGCCAGATAAACCACTACGTAGATCGAAAGCTTTGTCCCTGGTTTTTGTGCCTAAGTACCTCAGTGGGAGCAAATCTGTAAATGAGAAGAGGAAATGGTGTTTCCTATAGTAATATCCGGGTTTCTTATAAGAGTTAGGTATTGAAAAAAACTCATCTTTATATGTGGAATGTGGAAATCAATAATCAGTTCTGGAACCAATGGAGATGTTTTTGGGCTGTTTTATAAGAATACTGACTCATACCATTTGGTACAGTTAGTTCCAGGTTGAAAACTTCTTCAGTGCTAGGAGTGAATTTATGTTTCTTTCTATCTTGGTTAATGCTTAGCTTCATAGTAGCTACTCAGTATATGAGTGACTAAATAAAACAGCTTTAAATTCTTTATGCAAGCATGTGTCTGAGAAAGTTTGAGGCTTCTCTCATTTAAGTCAGAAAAAGGTTAAGTTTCTTGGCAATGCCTTCTGTGATAATCATTAGATTTTTCCGTGTACTGTATTTAGGAATTAAGTCCATAATCCCAGCTCAAAAAGTGTTTGCTGATGCTTATATAACAGCTCAGACTGTCAAATGAAGTCTCTGTTATTCTGAGAAATAACTCTTGCTGCTAATTTAGTTCTGTATCCCATTTAAAACAAATCTTTTGTCTATTCCTTTAGTAATTCCCTCATAAGCCATGCAGAACAGCGACTGTTGATAACTGCTGAGATGGTAGATAGTCAGACTGAACAACTGAAAACAGAGACTCTGGCTCTGAAAGCAATTGGTCACATTGGTAAATGATGATTTATTTTTCAAAAAGGACCCTGGAAGGATGAGTTGTTATTTTCTAAAGTTCTCTAAGTAAGTTCAAGAGGTTGTGATTTGATTGGTCTCACCAGATTACTTCCCAGAGGCATCCATACTTGTCTCCTAAGATAGTGAAAATACTTTGCCTAATTTCCATCTAAGGGGAGGAGGAGGGGGTCAGAATGAACTTGTTCTACCACAGAAAGCCAAATTATTTTTATTTAGATTTTGATCCAGGAAAATTGAGTTGCTGAGGGAACTAAAATGCCACCTGTAAGCCATTTTTTAGCAGCTTGTCTTGATGTTAATCTTCAGAAAGCCGAGACCCCAAGATTCCTCACTAGTTAGGCTGTGAATTTTTTGTTAAATAGTCAATACAAATTATATTACAATAAATGCTTTAGTTGTGAGCCAGTGTGAGAAGATGGATTGCAGTGCTTCTGTATCTTGAGGAACAAGATTGAAGAATAAAGTAATTAAGAAAGTGGGCTTTGAAGCCTGTTTTAAATCCAGGCTCTGTTACTTGCTGGCTTAACCTTGGGAAGGGTACTTATTTGCTCTGTACAGTTTCCTCACCTGTAAAATGTGAATAGTAATAGTATTTACCTCCACCATTACTGTGAGGATTAAATTAGAATACCTGTAAAACACTTAGAACAGTTGAGCATTTTGTAAACTAGAATTACTCGAAGAATCAAAAACCCCACAAAATCTAATAATGAATTAGAAAAGTTTAATTAATCCTAAAAATGGTTAATATAATTTATCAAAATCAAACTGGTAATAAGATTGATTTGATTAAAAGCCATCAAAGTAGGCACTTAATGACTTCAGTAGCATCCTACTGATTTAAGTTTATCTTCATACTAGGTTTTGTTGCATGTTGGAGGCAAAGAGAGGAATATTAAAGAATTGAGAAGCTGAGGCATATAAAGTTTAAAACTCATTTTTGGTATGCATGTAATTTCCTGGACATTGATGTAACAGCTGCTGCTGTTAATCATCCCATCTGCTCTCTTTTAGAGCCCAAGAGGCTTTCTTAATATGGTAATAAAAATATGATTTGATTTTTAATGGAAAGAGCAGCCCCTGATATGCATTTTAGGATCTACAAACCAGTTATTTGAATGGGATAGACTGGAGTTAAAAGGATTATTAAAACAAATCTGAAATCATTGCCTTAAGCCTGAAAACCAGTTTGTGGAAGGTCTGGTTCTTAAGAATACTCAAGACCTTATCTTCTTTATGCCTCTTACTTTGTGGACCTGTGAATAAAAAGGTCTAAAATTTTAAATATATTATCTGAATCTTTGATTGGACCTGAATCCAGATATGTATCTATTTAGTTAAAACTTTCTTAGTTCTAGGATAGGATTAATTTTTCCCATAGTAAAAAGAGAGACTAAATTAGAGCCCCTTTTCGGTTCTTCTAATTCTTAAAATTGTTATGTTAAAAACACTAAATAGCATACATGTTTTTACATCTCATTTGACCTCACTGGTCTTATTTGCATACTTCTAAACCGGAAAGGTAAAATTGAAGCAAGTTCTTTATCTGCCATCCCAGAAGCTCTTATATGCTCATCTCTTTAGCAGTATGCCAGGACCACCATTAGATTTTGCCCTCTGAATAAAAGAGGAGAACTGTGGTGGCCTTCCTCATGCTGAGAAAAAGGAGGGAAACATAGATTAATGATATCCTTGGTTCAGGTTTTGGCCAAATCTGGTAACTTCTTCATTTGATGATATATTATACCAATTAGATTTTTTTTTCTCACCACTCTTATTCTTAAATTGAAACCCTTGTAATTAGAGAAATGGCTAGAAAAAAAGAATAGGATAAAGACAAAATAGCAGGGGACTTGAAAATGAAAAATCATATATTGAAAAGATTGTCTTTGGCTAATCAAGACTTATTTACATATTTCCACTGGTGTTTAAAGAACAATGTCACTAGCCTTTATTGGTAGTCAAAAGTCAAGGATAGCAATTGGCTTCTGATTGACAATGTTTTATGGACTATAGGGAATTATATAAACATAAGTTACATATTAACATTTAGACAGAAAAGGGCATGGTATTTTTAGAATCCAGTCCTACATCTATGATCAATATAACATGTATCCTGAGGGGAAAACAAATCAGCTTTTTTTAAATTGTGGTATAAAACACATAACAAAATTTATCATCATAACCATTTTAAATTGTACAGTTCAGTAGTGCTAAGTATACTCACATTTGTGTGAAACAGATCTCCTGCATTAAATAACAACTCCCCTTATCCCCCTCCCCTGGGCCCCTGGTAGCCACCATTCTACTTTCTGTTTCTATGAATTTGACTGCTTTAGATAACCTCATAAAGTGGACTCATACAGTATTTGTCTTTTTTGTGACTGGTTTATTTCACTTAGCACAGTATCCTCAAGATTCATCCATGTTGTAGCATGTATCATAATTTCCTTCCTTTTTAAGGCTGAATAATATTCCATCAAATGTATATACCACATTTCATTTATCCATACATCCTTCAGTGGACGCGTAGGTTACTTCTGCCTTTTGGCTCTATGAGTAGTGCTGCTATGGGTATGCAAATATCTCTTTGAGACCCTGCTTTCAATTCTTTTGCATATATACTCGGAAGTGGGATTGCTGGATCATAAGGTAGTTCTATTTTTAAGTTTTTGAGGAACCTCCATACTGTTTTCCATAGCAGTTGCACCATTTTACAATGTTATCTCAGCTCTTTTTTTAAGACCAGTTTATTTCCTTTTGAGTGCTTATAGGATAACATTTTTAGATCTGGATATAAGTTGGTAATTTCATTAAAAGCTCTAAGGAAATTGATAGTTTAACTGGCTAAGATTTTAATTCTCTGTTCTGCAAAATGCGTGGTGGCTATTCCCAAAGGTATAACATGTCTTCAGTAAGTTTCTTGATACTGTCCTTTCTCTGTTCCTAATCAGACTTCTTTTTTTTTTTTAAAAAATAAGTTTATTTATTTATTTATTTATGGCTGTGTTGAGTCTTTTGTTACTGCGCACGGGCTTTCTCTAGTTGCGGTGAGCGGGGGCTACTCTTTGTTGCGGTGGGCAGGCTTCTCTTGTTGTGGAGCACGGGCTCTAAGCGTGCGGGCTTCAGTAGTTGTGGCACGCAGGCTCAGTAGTTGTGGCTCGCAGGCTCAGTAGTTGTGGCACACGGGCTTAGCTGCTCCACGGCATGTAGGATCTTCCTGGGCCAGGGCTTGAACCCGTGTCCCCTGCATTGGCAGGCAGAGTCTTCATCACTGCACCACCAGGGAAGTTCCCTAATCAGACTTCTTAAAGTTAATCTATACAACAGTATTTTTAAACAGATTTAATACTTAGTTTCTTTAGTTAATGGTATAGTCATTTACAACTAATATTAGTAAATAGTCACGGGTAACTGTCCGTCTAGTTTGTAGTATTTTCTATACGCATATTGTCTCAAACACTTGTTTTTGGAGCTAACATCACATCAGGTGGTCAGATCTGATCAAAAGATCAGAAGTTGAAATTACACATTTTTCACACAGTTCTGATACAGATGTTCTTGGAAAAGTCAGTAACTGGTGTTTTGTCTAAAGATTCATTTTAATGCTCAGCTCAAATTGTAAACTTCTAGTAAGTTTAGATTTTCCTGAAGTACATAGACTCATTGGTTTCTTGATCATAGACTTGTACTAGCAGTTAACCTAGCTTTCAAGGTTATGGAGGAGAAGCTAACAAAAGTAGTTACAAAACACTTTTGGAGAAAGGGGCATGAGAGAAGACTTAAAGATGACTAATAAGAACCCAACTTAAAATGTATTTAAAATAAGAGTTGTGGGGGCTTCCCTGTGGCACAGTGGTTAAGAATCTGCCTGCCAATGCAGGGGACATGGGTTCGAGCCCTGGTCTGGGAAGATCCCACGTGCTGCGGAGCAACTAAGCCCTTGCACCACAACTACTGAGCCTGTGCTCTAGAGCACTCGAGCCACAACTATTGAGCCCACGTGCCACAACTACTGAAACCTGCGCGCCTAGAGCCCACGCACCGCAAGGAAGAGTAGCCCCCACTCACCGCAACTAGAGAAAACCTGCACGCAGCAATGAAGACCCAACGCAGCCAAAATAAATAAAATGAAATAAAATTAAGAGTTTGGGGCTTATGAGAGAAGCAACTAACATTGTGATCCGACTTCTAGGTTCTGTAGGGAGTTGCTGCCCCTTTACTTACTCAGATGTCAGGGTAACTCTAATGACTTGGCCACTTGTGATTCATTTGGCTGGGAGAAGGGAGAGGAAAAAGAACACTCTAATTTCTCTCCCTTGGTCCTCAAAGCTTCTCAGCACTCTTCAGTAACTGCTGTCATAAATAAATCATGAGTAGTTGATAGTTACTAGAGCAAGTAGCCATAAGTATCTCATCTCCAGGAAAAGTCTGTTGCTCAACTTTGGCGTATTCTTTTGCTTAGTCAGATGGACAGCTGGGGCTTTGTTTTGCTTTCATAGCAGATTTGAACTGGGTTTGTTCTGCTTTTTCAATTTAGAAGCTAATGCACCATTAGTACTCTGATCCTTCTTCAGTTCCAGGCCCTTCCAAGTTATTAGTGTGAGACCCCAAAAATTTGGTATGGAAGTTACACCAGAGATTGCAGTAGAATGTCTGTAGCTGAATTTTGGTAGATCATGGATGGCCTTTCACTTTGAGGTCTCTACTGCACTTGCTCATGGTTTTCCTTTACTAACTCAGTGGTCAGTTTCAGGCTCATTTTCCCCACCCTTCTACCTCCCCCTTTTCCATTTTCATTAGTCCTAGAGGAACTAGCTCAGAGGTTCTCTACCTTTTTTGTGTCATGGACCCATTCTCAGAATAATGTTCTTAAATGTATAAAATACATAATATTACAAAGGAAACCAGTTATACTGAAATGCAATTATCAAAACGTTAGAATAATTTTATGTTATATCCTTTTTAAAAAAATGCTTTAAATAATATCTAGGGATAGGTCTAATACCGTGATTTTTAAATTGAGATAGCATAAATGATATTTTAAGGTCTGTAATAACTGTAATATCAAATAAAAATATCTAATTTTTATTAGCTATGTCTCAGGTACTGCTACTACTCATGGTTTGTTGCCTGTCTTTATAATTGAAGAAAATGCTGAATTTCAGTTAGAGGTTAGTGAAAAGTAAATTGTAATTTTATTCCCATTTAAATTCATAGGCCCAATTCTCAATTCTGTGGCTCATGGACCCCACATTAGAATCCCTACTTTAACTCCTTAAGTTATGAGAGGGGGTAATATTGTGAAATCATTTGGGTTAGTTAGATATTCACCCAGTTTGTAGAGTAAGATGTACCAAATCCAGTGGACACTTAAGGTCCATTCTCCTAAGCACAGAAACTTTTAGTGCATCTGTGCCATTTTTGAAACATGGTGTGGGAGAGGAGTCACTGCTTGCGGTAGGCGGAATGACTTCCCCCTCCAGCATGTCCACTCCTATTCCTGGAACCTGTGAAGGTCTTAGGTTACAAAGTGAAGGGTAAATTTGAAGTTGGGATTAAGGTTGCTAATCAGCTGACCTTAAAGTAGGGAAATTATCCTGGATGATCTGAGTAGGCCCAGTGTAACCACAAGGATTCTTTAAAAATGGAAGAGACAGAGAGTCACTACCTTCAGAAGAAAGGCACAGAGAGATGTAACATTGTTGGCTTTGAAGATGGAGGAAGTGGGCCATGAGCCAAGGAATGTAGGCAGCTTCTAGAAGCTAGAAAGAGCAAGGAAACAGATTCTCCCCTAGAACCTCCAGGACGGAATGCAGCCGTGATGATACCTTGATTTTAGCTCAGTGAGACCTGTATTGATTTCTGCAGAACTATAAATTAATACATTTCCATTGTTTAATCTGTTAAATTTGTGATAATTTGTCACAGCCATGATAGAAAACTAATACACTGACCCACTTAGCTCATTTCTCCCCAGAAGTAAAGGTGGCAAAAGGAGTAGTATTTCATGCCAAGATCTTCCAGTGTAAGTTTTTTTCTTGGCTGCGTTGGGTCTTTGTTTGCTGTGCGCGGGCTTTCTCTAGTTGCGGCAAGCGGGGGCTACTCCGTTGTGGTGTGCGGGCTTCTCATTGCGGTGGCTTTTCTTGTTGAGGAGCACAGGCTCTAGGCGTGTGGGTTTCTGTAGTTGTGGCACGCGGGCTTATTTGCTCCGCGGCATGTGGGATCTTCCCAGACCAGGGCTCAAACTCGTGTCCCCTGCATTGGCAGGCAGATTCTTAACCACTGCACCAACAGGAAAGCCCTACCAGGGTAATTTTTAAAGACTTCGTGACTGCCGTTTTATCATCTGGGTATAACTTCTGGGGTTGACTTATTCCTAATTGTCCTTTCCTTGTCACACAATTCCGTAGCTCCATATTGCCTTAACTAAATTATCCAAATTTTTCATTGGAAAATGAGTATGTACCCAGTTTTCCAGAAGCACTGTTACTTGAGCTTTTTATTTGGATTCATCCTCTAAATGCAGTTGAGAATTTCAATTGTACTACCCTTCTGAGGTCCCTTGAACATAATGCAAAGATTCTGCCTGGAGCAAAGAGCAATTGAGCAACATGAGGAAGAATCAAAACTGGTTAAAGTAAACGGAAGATACCTGGAATCACAGCAGTACTTTTCAGTACTGAATGGCTGTCAGCTCTGGGGGACAGGAAGCCCACATCTGTCCTTCCCTGAGCTAAGAAAATTTCATTAGTAGCCTGAGCCTTATGGTTTGAAGCCAGTAATTGGCAAGGAATACCTGTTTGCTCTTAAGTGCTGTCTTGCTGGCATATCTTTCTAGTGACTCTCTGAGAATTAGGATTAGGCTGTCTGAGTGCTCTTGTAAGTACAAACAGAAGCACAAGAACCCAGAGAATACTGTTCCTTTGAGCCCTTCCTTAGACAGCCAGAATGATGGAAGACACATAGACATATGGACCGGTGGTGAGCACTGAAGATGCAGTTGCCTATAGAATTCAGACTTAAGGAGGAATAAGAAGGAGAGAGCATCATATGTCATGGTCATACGCTCTGACACTACAGATACAAAAGAACTATATTTTTTATTTTTTATTTTTGCAGTACACGGGCCTCTCACTGTTGTGGCCTCTCCTGCTGCGGAGCGCAGGCTCCGGACGTGCAGGCTCAGCGGCCATGGCTCACGGGCCCAGCCGCTCCGTGGCATGTGGGATCTTCCCGGACTGGGGCACGAACCCATGTCCCCTGCATCAGCAGGCGGACTCTCAACCACTGCGTCACCAGGGAAGCCCACAACTATATTTTTTAAAAAGGAAAGGGAATGGGGATAACATTTGCAAAAAAATGTTTAACTGTTTTCAGTAATCATAGTAGTTGGTGATAGTATCAGCATTGTTATCCTGAGACTGTAATGTGGGATAAATCAAGTGAATACTTATGAGACAGTCTAATCCTATCATCCACTGTGTTCTCGAGAATCAGAATTCTTATATGAAAGAAAGGAGACTTGAAATTTGTAGTCTTGATATTTGAATGGAAAATGTCAGTATGAACACATGAAACATTTTAAAAACAAATGTGTGTATCTATATCTTTCTACTGAAAAGCTCTAGACACACTGATGAACGCAGGTACCTCTGAATACCCCTAGTGCTCAGACCGTGGTCTTGAAATAGTATTTCAAAAAACCAGGGCTTCTGGTTCTCGTAGAACAGGCTGATTTCAGGTGTGAGGTAGGAAACGTACAAAAAGAGCCTGGACAATCTTGTCATTACAGTTAACAAGGAAGCTTTCAAAAACTACAGGGTCACGTCAAAAATACTCAGAGCCAACTTGAAGAGGTTCCCACTGGCCAATGATGGAATGATTTGAGCTTAAGTAATGATAATAACGACCATGAATTGCAACACATATATATGAATTGTAAAACAGTATGGAAGTTTCTTTAAAAACTAAAAATGGAACTACTATATGACCCAGCAATTCTACCTGGGTGTATATCCATAAAACACTAATTTGAAAAGATAATGCACCCCAATGTTCGTAGCAGCACTATTTACCATTGCCAAGATATGCAAGCAACCTAAGTGTCCATCAACAGATGAAGGGATTAAGATGTGGTGAAAAAAAAATACACATACACACACACACACACACACTCGGGAATACTACTCAGTCATAAAAAAAATGAAATTTGGGGCTTCCCTGGTGGCGCAGTGGTTGAGAGTCCGCCTCCCGATGCAGGGGACACGGGTTTGTGCCCCGGTTCGGGAAGATCCCACGTGCCGCGGAGCGGCTGGGCCCGTGAGCCATGGCCGCTGAGCCTGCGCGTCCGGAGCCTGTGCTCCACAACGGGAGAGGCCACAACAGGGAGAGACCCACGTACCGCAAAAAAAAATAATAATAATAAATATAAAATAAATACAATGAAATTTTGTCATTTGCAACAATAGGAATGGACTTGGAGGGTATTATACTAAGTGAAATATGTCAGACAGAGAAAGATGAAAGACAAATACTGTATGATATCACTTATATGTGGAATCTGAAAAATACAGCAAACTAGTGAATATAACAAAAAAGAAGCAGACTCACAGATATAGAGAACAAACTAGTGGTTACCAGAAGGGAGAGGGAAGGGAGAGGGGTAATAGAGGGATAGGGAATTAAGAGGTACAAAGTACTATGTATAAAATAAATAACAAGGATATATTGTATAACACAGGGAATATAGCCAATATTTTATAATAACTATAAATGGAGTATAACCTTTAACAATTGTTAATCACTGTTCTGTACACCTGTAACTTATACAATATTGTACATTATACTTCAATAAAAAATAAATTAAAAAAATTTCATCACAGAAAATAGTTTTATCTATTGCCTAGAAATTTAGCCCCCTTCAAAGTTTTGTGACTATTAAGAGATTTTTAAAATATGGATTATAAAGCAAGCCTTATTTTTAGTATTGATTTTGTCACTCTGTAATCAGTGTGCCTCCAACCCCAAAAATGAGTCCTTCCTAAAATTTAAACTGTTGCTTCAAAATTAGCTTTTTAATATAAATCATTCCTTAATACTGATGAAAATTAGCCTTTTAACCTTGGGCATATGAAATATGTTTTAATACCAGGTGGCTATTTATTTTGATGAGAAGTAAGCTATTATAAACTCTAGTCTCATGGAAGACTTGTTTTCTATTAACAGTCCTGTATAAATGTTGGGTACCATGAACAGGGGTTCATTTCTTCTTATCCTTAAAAATAGTCCTGCTCAGCTTCTCTTGTATTTGATTTTAAGTAAAACTTGAGAATATGCCTCAAAGGACAACTGTGTGCTGGGTACTCTTCAGCCTAAAGAAATAGGCCAGTGCCAATCCAAATCAGTCAATTGAGAATAAATTTGCTAAGATCAAAAATAAAACAAAGAGAAAAGAGATAAAATTGGGGGCATGGGTACTATACAATATGCCGGAGAGAGAGTTAACATACTTATGTAAGAGAAGTGTACATCTAAGTAATGCTAACTTAGCATAGAAAAAGGACATGGGCAAAGGACACCAAAACACATCACAGGGATTCAGATGGCCAGTAAACATGTGGGAACAAGACAACTTATAACTAGTTAACATACAAAGATTTTTTAGAGAGAGAGAGAATGCTTAATGTTGCTGTGGTGGTGTGGGGTGGGGGCCTGGGGGTGGATGCAAATTGTGATCTTTCTGGAAGGGAGCTTAGTAGAGCCTTTGAAAATTTCATTTAATAATTCTGCTTAAGAATCTATCCCAAGGAAATAATCAGATGTAGACTTATATATAGGGATAGACAAACCATATTTTTTGTGATGATAAAAATAAAAACCAGGAAACTGTCTAAATGCCCATCATTAGGGAAATGACTATGTTGTAGTATACGCATATGATAGAGAGTTAAGTCACTAAAAGTGGGATTTTTGTACAACCTTAAAGACATGAAAAAACTGCTCAGATGACAAAGGGGGCAAAAACAGAATACAAAGTTTTGTGTACATAGATTAATTTTATAAAAGAACTACTGAGGAAAAGTTAGAATAGTAAATACAATAATCAGTCTAACTATGTTCAGCTTTCCTAGAACTGAGCCTTTAGTGGTTTTTGGAATGGAGTCCCAGAGTATATTTGAGGAGCAGTGTTCTATTCTCAAAGGTAGTTGTTAACCTAGCTTACTAAGAGTGCACAAGCTTTTGTTTTCATCACAGTTCTAGTCAAGCAAAGTATGGTTTGGGCTTGAAGAGGATCTGGTAGAGGAAGAATGACAGTAGTTGTGCTCTAGTTGTCACCACAGTATCCCATCCATCTGGATCTGTCTTTTCTGATTAGTATAGGGAAAGACAGACTGCTATTCTTTTGTTTTTTTGATTGAAGTATAGTTGATTTACAATGTTGTGTTCGTTTCTGGTGTATAGCAACTTGATTCAGTTATACGTGTGTGTGTGTGTGTGTGTGTGTGTGTGTGTTTGGTTATATATGTGTATATATTCTTTTTCATGTTCTTTTCCATTATGGTTTATGACAAGATATTGAATATAGTTCCCTGTGCTATATAGTAGGAACTTGTTGCTTATCTATTTTATATATAGTAGTTTTTATCTGCTAATCCCAAACTCCTAATTTATCCCTTCCCCATCCCCTTTCCCCTTTGGTAACCTTAAGTTTGTTTTCTTTGTCTGTGAATCTGTTTCTGCTTTGTAAATAAGTTCATTTGTATCATATTTTAGATTCCACGTGTAAGTGATATCATATTTGTCTTTTTCCGTCTAACTTCACTTAGTATGATAATCTCTAGGTCCATGCAATATGGCTGAGTAGTATTCATTGTATATATATACCACATCTGCTTTATCCATCCATCTATCAGTGGACATTTAGGTTGCTTCCATGTCTTGGCTATTGTAAATAGTGCTGCTGTGAACATTGGGGTGTGTGTATCTTTTCGAATTAGAGTTTTCTCTGGGTATATGCCCAGGAGTGGGATTGCTGGATCATATGGCAACTCTACTTTCAGTTTTTTAATGAACCTCAATACTGTTTTCCATAGTGGCTGCACCAATTTACATTCCCACCAACAGTGTAAGAGAGTTCCCTTTTCTCCACACCCTCTACAGCATTTGTTATTTGTAGACTTTTTAATGACGGCCCTTCTGACCCGTGTGAGGCAATACCTCATTGTAGTTTTGACTTGCATTTCTCTAATAATTAGCAATGTTGAGCGTCTTTTCATGTGTCTGTTGGTCATCTGTATGTCTTCTTTGGAGAAATGTTTTTTTAGGTCTTCTGCCCATTCTTTGATTGGGTTGTTTGGTTTTTTGTTATTGAGTTGTATGAGCTGTTTGTATATTTTGGAAATAAAGCCCTTGTCGGTCTGATCGTTTGCAAATATTTTCTCCCAGACAGACTGCTATTCTAGCGTTGCTCCAGAAAATTTTCTTAATCTTTAAACTTCCAAGTTTAGATGATAAAACAGAAATAGAAAGGTGCCTTTATTCATCTTCGTATCACAAGAATGGGTTCTTCTCGGTGTTGTTAAAAATGGGTAAATTCTAACCTGTTCTTTTCCTGTTTCTTTAGTCTCTCTGGTGAGCTACTAGTAAATTACATTTATATACGTATATTCTTAATGTATCTGAGTTTTAATCTCTCTTAGATCTCCATCGAGAGGCAACTGGTATTAGTGGGAACTGAATTAAAAGACATCAGATGGCTTTTTATGAGATTCCCTATACTGTACAAGAGCACAAGAGCATGTATAGGATGGACGTGTGTATGTAAGAAAGTAGTTGGCAATTTAAGAGGCAAAAGGGAAGTGTAGGGTTTGGTTTTGCCCTATTATTTGTGGTCTGTGTCTCGGCAGTGATTTTTTTTTTTTTTTGGTTGTTTTTTAAGATTGTGGAAGCAGCTAGAAGACAGGATCACTGTCTCTAACAGAATTGGTAACATTTAAGCACATACAACTAAAAGCTCATTAAATTTTATTAGCGTAGAAAATTTCGTTGTTTGCTAGTATAAATCTACATGTTGGTAACGGTTTCTTTCCCTGAGGGTGGCCCCAGTACTGGGATGGAGCTGTTTGCATGACAGACTCAAAGTACCCAATAAATCTGTCATTTCACTTTGTTCTGTTGGGTCAGAAAGGGCCTGTTTCCAAGGAACAAACACCCTCAGATTTGTTAAGGAAATGTTTCATAAAAGATTCCTTAAGTCAGGTCTTTTAACTGATTTGGCCTTGGGGTCTGACTTCACAACCCTCTAATATGACACCATGGCTTTTGAAGTCAGATTCTCAGCTTTCTGTTAGTTTTCTACACAATCCAGCTTTGTTCACTCTGGTACCGGTCTGGGGCCTCACCCCACACTTGCTTGCGGCGGATCACTGAGCTTTTGATAAAGGCCATGGACTGACTGTATTTTCACCATGTGCCTGTAGGCTAAGCATGGCTGGTTTTTCTTCTGCTAGCCTGACACGAGTCTGGTTGAAAATTGTGTCTCTATAAGTTAAGAATGAAAAGATAAGTTATATTTACAAACAACATTGAAGTGTCATACCTTCCTTTGCTTGTCGGGAGGGTCGGTAATATCCACATAACTGGGCTTCAGTGAATGGTTCAGCCAAGGCCACAAAATAAGTCAGGATCAGAGCTTGATTTATGGTCTCTAGTGTGGTGTCCTGGACACTAGAATGTGCCCTGTCAGCATTTGAAAGAATAAAGGTCATCAACTGAGGAGAAATGCATTTGGACAGGTTCTTTTGAAAATTATCTTTGTATACACATACCCATGTTGGCATCATGTGCTTTGGGGTAGGGCATTTCAGCAGGGTTATAGTGTTAGAAGTTAACCCTAAAATGTGTGAGTTTATTTTAGCTCTGTGATCACTCAGGCCACACTTACATAACTAATAATGATTTGCTGCTTATTAAACTGGCTGACTAGTGATCCTGTCTACCCCTAAACACCTGGGGGAGCAACTGAGGGGTGCATCAGAAGTCACTTTCTAGGTTGGTTTGTTTTTTGGTGGTTTTTTTGGCCATGTGAAGCAGCATGGGGGATCTTAGTTCCCTAACCAGGGATTGAACCCGTGTCCCCTGCAGTGGAAGCGCAGGGTCTTAACCACTGGACCACCAGGGAAGTCCTCTAGGTTTGTTTTTAATGGTACAATTTTATTCATAGTATTCAGAGTATTTCTTTGTTTTCAGAGTAAGCCCCAGTCTCCAAAGAGAACTGCTTCCCTTCTTCCCATCAACAGTGGCTCCAAAGAAAATGGGATCCATGAGGAACAAGACCAAGAGCCACAGGATCTCTTTGCAGGCAAGTATGGACTCAAAACTTAAGCTAGGAATCTAGCTTAAAACGTAATAAACAAAACATAATAAAAGGCAGTACCTGCCATCACGATTCTTACAGGTTTAGGGAGTAAGACATAAATATACAGTTATTTAAGAATGTGATTTAGACAAATTGTTAAACAATAATATAAATGTGGCCAGAGGACTGATAGAAATATTAGGTCACAGGAGCTCAGAGGGGTCTGAGGTGAGACTAAAGCAGTGGTTTTAGACTTTTATGACCAAGACTCATAGTAAGAAATACATTTTGTGTCATAATCCAAAATATTTATGCACTTGTATAAAACTAAAAGTTTTATTAAATGACTTGCCTTTACTACCCTCCATACAATCTGAAATTTTCAGTTGTTTCTCTTTTTTTAAAATGCTGTTTGTAACCCACTGAATCACTGTCACAATTCCCCAGTGAACAACAGACTGCAGTTTGAAAAATACTAGTATAGAACAGAGTTTCTCAATCTTGGCACTATTAACATTTTGGGCCCAATAATTTTTTGTTGAGAGGGACTGCCCTGTTCTCAACAAAAGGTGGTCCTTCCCCTGCACCACCCCCAAAGACATTTGGCAATGGTTGGAGACATTTTTGTTTGTCACACCTGGTATCTGCTGAGTAGAGGCCATGGATGCTGCTAAACACCCCACAGTACACAGACAGCCCCTCACCAAAAAGAATTATCCAGCCCAAAATATCAGTAGTGCCCTCATTGATAAGCTCTGCTCTAGAGTGATTTTGTAAGACTTCTTGGAAGAAGCAGGATTTATGTAGGAAAAAGAGAAAGGGCGCAAATGGTTAGGCAGGAAGTATATGGTGTGTTTGAGGGACAGTCAGTAAACTCAGTGGGCCAAAACAGGGGCTTCTTAGAGATGCCATGGAAGGTAAGTCTGGAAATGTTGTTTAGGAGGATTTTAGATAACAGTAATAATTAGAATTTGAATTTTCATCCTAGTGCCAATTAAGAGCCATTGGTAGTTTTGAGTAAGGAAAGTGATATGGGCAAAGTGAGGAAAGACTGACCTGGTAAAATTATTATATAAAATGGATTGCAATGGACAAAGACTGGAGATGTCAGAAGGCAATCACAAATTAGTTCAAGAATAAAATGGTAAAGACCAAAAATAAGGTAATGGAAATAGGAAAAGAAAGGTGAAAACTTTTCAAAAACTGAAATCAACAGAATCTGGTGTTGGTGATTGGATATAACGGGTGTCCAAAAATAAGGATTGAAGACAGTCAAAAGTTTCAAGCCCAAGGATTAGGAAGAAAATGGTACCATTTTGAGAACTACATTCTACAGAAGAAACTAGCTTTGAGTTGGAAGGTGGGGAGAGTGAGTTTGGGTTTTAGATATTTTAAATTTTAAATGTGGGGATCAACTTCCTAGAGGTGGTAATTGAAACTGCCATGTGAATGAGACCCTCAAAGGAGAGAATGATAAGGAAGGGAAGAGATGAGAGGGTGGACTTGGGAAGGGAGGATCTTGGGAGGACTCTCACATTTGAACTCGGTGCGAAATTAAGACATGACAAGGGAAGAAGAGGTTAGAAGAAGGAATATAAAGATTTCAAATATTTTCCAATTCCTTTCCTCTATGAAACTTAAGTGCCCACTGTTCATTCTGCTAATGTTTACATTTGGGATAAAATTTCTGGAGGAGAAATGCAAATAATGAATCATCTAGGTACATGGCAGACTGCAAAGAAAGTTTTTCTGTCTTTGGGAACTTAACATTTATATGATTTGCCCTTTAAGAAGACCTGAAATCTTGGTGTGACTGAGTTACCCCATGGTTGGGTTTTATATAGGAACATGTAGAAGATCTTTATTAGGGACATATTTATTGCTGATGAAGGTTCTGATTTACTTCATTCCCCAACTGTTTTCAAAAGCAGCCAATGACTGCCTCATTACTAAGAAAGGAACATAAGATATCTATAGAAAGGAATGCCTACAGTGATACATTTAGTTTAGGACTTGAGTAGTT
Source organism: Monodon monoceros (assembly GCF_005190385.1). Classification (NCBI taxonomy): domain Eukaryota; kingdom Metazoa; phylum Chordata; class Mammalia; order Artiodactyla; family Monodontidae; genus Monodon; species Monodon monoceros. The sequence goes on from NW_021703778.1 coordinate 67,131,362, forward strand.
TCTCAGATATTTCAGTTATTGACTGTGGAAATTTAAATGTTCTAATACTTTCTACATGATTAGTTTAGTGATGGTCAGAATCTCTGTGATGGAGTCCAGTGGCTCTTCCATTACTCTTATCAAGAGTACAAAGAAAAAAGCATTTTTGATGTAAGTTTTGTCACATTTGTCACAGGACTCTCAATAAAAAATGCACAGCTCTTCAAAAGGCTTTCAGTAGCACTCTAATAAGCCAAAGGTTTTAAATGTTTGAATTCCTGTTTCGTTTTCAGTCACATTTATTGGATTGGATAACTTAATTATTTATGTGGTGCCTGCATGATATGAATTTCTTAAACATACTTTAGCTGGTTGCTTGCTTCAAAGAATCCTATCACCCTAGCATGTTCATTACGCATACTTTTTGTGTGGTTTGTACTCCTACAGTAGGGCCAGATTATATTACCACCTCTCTTTTCCTGATGAGGAAAAGAATCCTGATAGGATTCTGACAGTCTGGCAACCTTGTTTATAGACATGATTAACTTTTTTTTTTTTTTTTGTGGTATGCGGGCCTCTCACTGTTGTGGCCTCTCCCGTTGCGGAGCACAGGCTCTGGACGCGCAGGCTCAGTGGCCATGGCTCACGGGCCCAGCCGCCCCGCGGCATGTGGGATCTTCCCGGACCGGGGCACGAACCCGTGTCCCCTGCATCGGCAGGTGGACTTTCAACCACTGCGCCACCAGGGAAGCCCTTTTAATGACAATAACATTGATCTAGGACCTGGTTATGCCTTATAGACCCCTCTGTCTGGTTTCATTTTAGCTCTAAATGAAAGTCTAGAAAAGAAAAAGAAACAGTTCTCTTTGAATTCCCTAAGGCTAGAATTGAATACTTACTGATCAGGCCAAACCCTAATGGATGTTTATATTTTTCTTTATTAAAAAAAAAAAAAATCTCAGTTATTTAGGCTTTGAACTTCTAGCTCCATTGCTCCTAGCTGAGAGTGCGTTCTTATTATTTGCCTAAGAAATTGTAATGCCTAAAAATGGTACATAATGCTCTTTTAAAAGTCCCCTCCCTAGAGCACTTAGGGAATGAGTTCTGTTCAGCTGAGATTTTCCTAGACAAAGACAGCTCTTTAGCACTTTTTTTTTAAACTATTTTGATTAGAAAGATTTTCAGATATTGCAATATATTTTTATCCCCCTTGGACAGCGTATATTAAACATAACTTAATCTTTGCAAGATGATCTAAAACTGTAATTGTGAACATTCTTAAACTGTGGTAAAACAACAGTGTCATCTTCAGATGTGGCAAACAGTACTTTTCCCCCAGTGTTACTGCATTTGTATCTTAGGTCCATTTTTTCTAGCTTACAGTTTTTCTGACTCTTCTTTCATTATAAAATATCAACTATTTTTAGATGCCACAGTGGAGCTATCCCTGGACAGCACACAAAATAATCAGAAGAAGGTGCCAGCCAAAACACTCATTTCTCTTCCTCCACAGGAGGCCACAAATTCTTCTAAGCCCCAGCCAAGCTATGAGGAGGTGAGAATTTGTGCTGTTGGTCTTCTTTTGGATGTTTAGGACTGTGCTGCCAGTCTGAAGTTCAGTTGAGTTTGAACCTTGATATAACATGTATGACTCTTGAAGAAGACTCTTATGGTTAATGGACAGCCAAAATCCAATAAAGGACTCTTTCCTGGGCAGAGTATCTGTTACCCAGAAGATGGCACAGAGGCTTTCAATGGTCATTAATGATATTTAGTGTCCGAAGCTCCCATATTCAAGAGTATAGTGTCTCCTCATTCCCTTCTTAGCCTGACAGCAGCAAGTCTTCCAAAACCTAGTAATTATTCGTTATGATCAAAATAATGTTTTAAGAGAATAGATGTAACAAAGACCTCCGTGCAAGCTCCAACTTAAAGTAGTGGAAGTTGCTTCATCAAGATTGTTGGGAATGGACAGAGCTGAACACTGATGTGTAGAAGGATATATCTAATATATGTTATTATATTGATGTAATGTTAATGCAGAGTAAAATTAATATAGCCTTTTTTGGGGTATCTCACGATTTGTCTTCTCTTTAAAAGCTAGAGGAAGAAGAAGAGGAAGACCAATTTGACTTGACAGTTGGTATAACTGATCCTGAGAAGATAGGTAAGTGTACTTGGGACTCCCTGTGATGTTAGGATATGGCTGTGGAAAGCACAGTTAGCTAATTTCTTAATGGTTACCTCCAGAGCTGAACTAGCTAGTGTGAAATACTTCATCATTATCTTTCCTATGAAACTATGCCCCTTGCTATGCTTCCAAGGCCAGAAACAGCAGTTACCAGTACTTATTTAGGCCTTTTCTGGCTTAAGAAAGAAAAATCAGAAAATCAAATATTATTCGAATCCCTTTTTAAAAACCCAAAATTGGCTTCTCCCACAGAGTTGTTGACACCATTTTATTCCCTCTTGAGATCATAAATTCCATTTAAGCACCCTAAAAACACGTTTTAAAATCTTGGGATGCTGGATTTATTTTTCCCTCAAGAAATTTGGATTTCTTGTTACATGTCTTTTTACTATGTACTCTTGATATTCTAATAAAGTGGGGAAATCTGCATCTCTCTTTCATAGGTAAAGATTAAAGAACCCAGGTTGAATTTTGATCAAATTTAAATTAGATTTTCAAAAAGCACAATACTTAACTTTGACCAGAATGTGGATTTTTAGGATAGCCTTCCTGTGTCTCAAGCTTGTGAGACCTTTTAGTGAGCGGAAAGCAAACAGGCCTCGACTTTCCTTGTTCCAGGTATAGTCTCTAAGAGAAGAGGCTGCACAGAGCTTTTTCCTCCTATTAAGTAAGGGTGATATTTGTATGGTTAAGAGGAAAAATGTGATTTCCAACCCTTTGTCTGTTCTGAACTAGGAACAAGAATTTTTAAAATCTAATTAGACTTTATGCCAAAATGGTTTGTTATTAAACTGTAGAGTTTTACTTTTCCTAGACTGGTGCACTGGTAGGATGTTTATGAGCATCTTATACAATTCCCTCATCCACCAGTAGAGGAAATTGAGAACCAATAAATGAAATGTAGCCTTCCTGTCAGGTCACAATGTATGGCCCGTGGTAGAACCTGGACCAGAATTTTGGATTACATGTTTAAGATTCTCTCTTGCCTCTCTAATATTTATGAATATTCTATATAAACATTGATTTTAGGCTAGTTATTAGCTGCTTTAAATCCTTGGTAGAGGGCTTCCCTGGTGGTGCAGTGGTTGAGAGTCCGCCTGCCGATGCAGGGGACACGGATTCGTGCCCCGGTCCGGGAAGATCCCACATGCCGCGGAGTGGCTAGGCTCGTGAGCCATGGCCGCTGAGCCTGCGCGTCCGGAGCCTGTGCTCTGCAACGGGAGAGGCCACAACAGTGAGAGACCCACGTACCGCAAAAAAAGGAAAAAAAAAAAACCAGAAATTTATTCTCTCAGAGTTCTGAAGGCCAGAAGTCTTGTCATGGTGTTGGTGAGGCCATACTTCCTCTGAAGGCACTAGAGAAGGACTGTTCCGTGCCTCTCCTCTAGCTTTTGGAGCCTCAGGCATTCCTTGACTTACAGATGAATCACTCCAGTCTCTGCCTTCATTGTCACATGGCATTCTCCCTGGTGCCTTCACATCATCTTCCCTTTATGTGTGTCTGTCTCTGTCCAAAGGTCCCTTTTTTATGTAGACACCAGTCATATTGAATTAAGGCCCACCCTACTGACCCCATTTTCACTTGATTTCTTCTATAAAGACCCTGTTTTCAAGTCAGGTCACATTCTGAGGTACCACGGGTTAGGATTTTCAACATATCTTTTTTAGGGGGACACAGTTCAATGTGTAACAGTAATTTAAACATCCCGTGGATCAGATTTATTTAAACACAAATCACTTTTGGTGATAAACCTTCATCCCTTTGCACCATAGTAGATTCTTAGTCATGTCGATGCCAAGAAACCAGCTACGTCAAGATTCATATTGATCTTTATAACAGCACCTTCTGTTTGCGTGGGCTGTGTACTCAACATGAGCTTCTCATTCCCACATGCATCTAAATAAGAGCCTCACTACCAGGATATTGCTTTTGAGAGCCTTGGTAATTTGCATATGTCATTTTCAACTTCCTGAAATTATTTAGGAAATTAACAAATTTAAAAGTGCTGCATTTCTAGGACATTTCCATATCTTATAAGCTCTGGACATGAAAGTATGTCTCTTTTTTTACACATTGCCTCAGTAAAAACAGCTGATAAGCAGGCAAAGTGTCTGAAGATCCTACTTCACTACTGTGTTTTTATGTATGTTTGCACTTAGTCATTCCTTAATTGCAGGCACTAAATCATGGAATTGACCTTTTGGACATTTGACCATGACTATGCAACTGTGAATGAAAATTTGAAAGTTTACAAAGTAAATTTAGATTTTTTTCCTTTTATCGGTGGTAAGCATCCTTAGTAGTATTAGGCGATATAATTTAAGTGGTTTAGAAGAGAACTAACAGTGGTAATAAATATAATTTCTAAAGCTTTACTTAAATAGTTTCTGGTTTTTGTTTGTTTTTTAACATCTTTATTGGAGTATAATTGCTTTACAATGGTGTGTTAGTTTCTGCTTTATAACAAAGTGAATCAGTTATATATATACATATGTTCCCATATCTCTTCCCTCTTGCGTCTCCCTCCCACCCACCCTCCCTATCCCACCCCTCCAGGCGGGCACAAAGCACCAAGCTGATCTCCCTGTGCTATGCGGCTGCTTCCCACTAGCTAGCTATTTTACGTTTGGTAATGTATATATGTCCATGCCACTCTCTCACTTTGTCACAGCTTACCCTTCCCCCTTCCCGTGTCCTCAAGTCCATTCTCTAGTAGGTCTGTGTCACATTGCTCTTTTGGTAGGGCTTGGATAGATGAAGAAAGCAAGCCCTCTCTTCCTGTACAGTCTCCAACTTCTCTGTGTAATTTATAATAGCAGTTATTCCCAGCCATCTCGGTGAACCCAAGTTGTAATATGTGACCCTGCAGGTCTAGAACTGCACGTTCCTCCCCTGGGCCCTTACCCCAGGACCAGTTCAGAGGCTTTGGCAGCTAGTAATTGTTGACCTACGTTTTCCTGGTTGGTGTGGGGAAGAATCGGGGTGGGAAGGAAGGGAATGAAACCAGCCTAATGTGCCAGAGCCCAGCACTGGAGTTATGTCTGTCTCGAGTCCAATGTGTGTCTTTTCACTGCTCAGGGAGTCAATGGTGCCTTTATGTCCCTAAGTGGTTGAGGTCAGGACACTACCACAGAGAAAAACAATTGCTTGAATCCCAAATTATTGAACAGTCAAAGCCTTTTTCAGAAAAATAATTCCTCCAGGAAAGAGAGATTTGTGTGACATCAGGCAGCCGAAGTGTCTTCCTGCCAGGCCCTTTGCCCTGGGTGAACATGCTAGATGAGAGGGGTCAGTGTCCCCCAGCACCAGTGGAGGGACCGGCGCAGTACTTCTGAAAGAGCAAATGGAGCCCAGAGCTAGCTTAGGGTAGAACTTCTTGTTTCCTTTTACATCATTTGCTTCCTTCTCCTCCTCCTGCTTTATACAGCAAGAGAATTGTTTGGATTTAGACAGATGTGTGTAACTAGCCCAAATACTGGCATGGCAACAAGCGATGGATTGTCAGTATCCAGTGCTGCTTTGTGGAGGGTATAAATAGAGCCTGGCTTTGGAACAGGAGGCTGACTCTCTTGTCTGACTTAAACTGGGGCCCAGCCAGCATCCATGGGGCCATGATATGTGCCACAGAGGTCCTGAGACAAAGTAGGAACTGGATTATAGGATAGTATATAAAGCTTAGAGATGAAACAGATATCCCTTCTTGTACACAGCTCCTGTGGCTGGCTTATGATTCCTGGTTAAATGTTAGCAAGATTAGTTCTGCTTTGGTTTACAGAATAATCCTCTCCTGCTTTCTTTTTCTCCCCACAGGGGATGGTATGAATGCCTATGTGGCCTACAAAGTTACAACACAGGTGAGTCCAAATGACCCTGCTGATGACCACCTTAATAGACTTGGGTGCTCATACCAAGAAGGTCATCATTCAGATTATTTCTGGGTATTTCTTTAGTTTCTTTGTCAACATCTTCCTTCAAGTTTACTCAAGATGGAGCAAGTCTGCATCCCCTTGGTAATCTCATCTGAGCCTTTCCACTTTTCTTCCAGAGAGCTAACACTTCAGTGTGAAACTTTGTAAGTTTTATTAAGACATGTGGTGTATCTGATATAGTACCATCCCTCTTAAGAGCTATGTGGCTTAGAGCTAGTTTGGCGGATCACCCCAAACTATATCACCTGTTTAAAAATCATCAGTTCTTCTGAGGTTTCCTATGTGGAACTTCTTTTAATGCTCTCCCTAACCTTTTGCCCCTCGGGTCTGGTCTTCCTTTTTTATATAATATTAATGCATACAAAACTTACACGTTGTTGTATGCAGGTTATGAAGCATAAAAAATGAAGCCCCGAACCTACCACCAGTCTTAAGATGAGTACCATTGAATCTACCTGCGTGTTTCTGCCTCTCCTATCCCCTGCCTCACACCTTAGAGGCGACCACTCTCCTGAGTTGTCTCTCATTTCCTTTATTAAAAAGTCTTCCCATATGTATCTCTAAACAATGTACTGTTTTGCTTTTTTTTTTTGAGTTTCATTAAAATGGTATCATGCTAAATATAGTGCTTTCTTTACTACCATTGTTCCTCAGACCCATCCATGTTGTGTGTAGCTGTAGTTAATTAGTCCATTTTGTGATTATAGCATAATACATTCATGTTCCTGTTGTGAATATTTGGCATGTTTCCAGTTTTTGTAATTATGCGCTGTGAACATACTTGCACATGTCTTCTGGTGTACACATAAGAAGAGTTTCTTTTGGGTATATACTCAGGAATAGTTCCCCTGGGTCATAGGTAGTGCAAATGTTGAAGAAAAGGAATACAAACTGCTTTTTAAAGTCCTTGTGCCAGTTTATACTTCCATCAGCGGTATGTAAAAGTTCCCATTGACACACTTCTCTGCCAGCAGTTGGCAAGGCCCCACCTTCTTAAATTTTGCCTGTCTGGTGAGTATTAAATGATCTCTCAATATGATGTAGGCCTAGTCTTTTTTACTAGAAGTTTTCTTTATATTATCCCTCTACTACTTGTTGACCTGCCCCTGTGTTCTAGATCCTGTGACACTTTAAAGGTTAAAGTGTCTACAGTATAGAGATTTCGTCTGACCCTCCCCCCTTAGGGGCATTGTTTACTCTGTCTTTTCTTCCGTTTGGCTGCTTTAATTCCAGCAGCTAATACCCTTAATAAGTCAGTGCAGGGTGAATGGGTTAATAGAGGACCATAGAATTCTAGCTTTAAACTAGATTGCAACATCTCTTTCCTTAGAGCAAGGGCCCTTAACCTGCAAGTAAAACCACATTTGAATTTAATTAGTTGCCTTTGTAATCTAATGTATATTATTTTATGCACTTAAAATCATTATTCTGAGAAGGGCTCCATAGATTCCCAGACAGCCAGAGGGGATTATAGCTCAGAAAACAAACAAACAAACAAACAAGAGTAAGAATCTCAGAGAAAGTTATTTGCCAAGTGGCTAAATGACAGGGATCTGGGAAAAAGATTCCCTTGATGTCAGCTGGATGACTTTTAAGATACTCATTCATCCCCTATTTAAAATGAGATCGCCTTGTATTTTTTCTTTCCCCAAGACGAGCTTACCAATGTTCAGAAGTAAACAGTTTGCAGTGAAAAGAAGATTTAGTGACTTTCTGGGTCTTTATGAGAAGCTTTCAGAGAAACACTCCCAGAATGGCTTTATCGTCCCTCCTCCCCCGGAGAAGAGCCTAATAGGTAAGCCTGTGGTCTTTAATTCTGCTTAGATTCTTTCCTTTGCATTCTTTCTGCCATATACTTTCTACTTAGTATATGAGACTACTTTTAATAGCAGCATAGACTCTTGCAGTTAGAAAAGAAGTATTTCCGGGACTTCCCTGGTGGCACAGTGGTTAAAAATCCGCCTGCTAATGCAGGGGACACTGGTTCGATCCCTGGTCTGGGAAGATCCCACATGCCGCGGAGCAGCTAAGCCTTGTGCCACAACTACTGAGCCTGTGCTCTAGAGCCCACGAGCCACAATACTAAAGCCCTAGAGCCCGTGCTTGGCAACAAGAGAAACCACCACAATGAGAAGCCCATGCACTGCAACGAAGAGTAGCCCCCCCTCGCCACAACTAGAGAAAGCCTGCGCGCAGCAACGAAGACCCAACGCAGCCAAAAATTAATTAATTAAAAAAATTATTTCCAGCATTTTCCTATAAATTACACGTGGTCTAGAGAAATAGTATGTTTTGACATGGTCTCTTTCTTTGAGTGCAATAGGAGGCTCTGGTTTTAGCTTCTACAGTTGTGTGTGTGTGTGTTTGTATTGGTATCCTGGAGTCTTCAATGATTGCTGTTCCTTCCAGATTGAAATGTACTAACTGAATGAGGGGAAGGAGATGGGGCAAGGAATCTTCCCATTACAATCAACTGATGTCTGTTAATCTCTACTCAGAGCCCCATGGCCCCCTTTTAGAAAACATATGCTCTGGAAATCCCAGAGCGTAGAACCTTCAGCACTTTAAGACTAGTTTAAAAATTGACTGTCATGAAAAGAACCTTTTGTTCATGCCTGCTCGTGACATAGACGTGGACTTCGGTTGTATTTTGTAGAGCTGTCCTCATTGCCTTCCTCCTGTGGGCTTTTTTTTTACAGCCTTATGCTTTTCATGATGATATATGGGGTTTTTTTTTTTTTTTTTTTTTGCTTTTTAAATTCTTTTCCAGGAATGACAAAAGTAAAAGTTGGGAAGGAAGATTCTTCTTCTGCAGAATTTCTTGAAAAACGGAGGGCTGCTCTAGAAAGGTAAGTACCCTAAAACTATTTTCTTGAATACCATGAGAACAAATGAGAAGCAGAAACTAAGACTTAATTACGATGAGATACTTGCTGGAGTTAGTAGTGGTGAAACTTGAGTGAATTAAAGATTCCTACCTCCATATTATCTCTAACCTTTCCTAAGTCTCTTTCCTTCCCACCTCAGGAACAGAACATCTTCTTTTCTTTCCCCACCTTGAGTGAGCAATCAAATTCTCCTTCAACAGTCAAACATGAATGGCTCTGAGGTCACTTTCTGAGCAGTGATTTTTCTTCCCTTTTTGGAAACGTGAAGAATATGAACTTGAATGTGCTTGTACTTAAGTGCCTTATCTGAGGACATTTTAAAGTAATGAGAGACATTGTACCCCTGTATGATACTCCAAACCTTGTGAGGCCGGGTCAGCTAACCAGATAACTCCTTACCCCGTAGGTACCTTCAGAGGATTGTGAATCATCCTACCATGTTACAGGACCCTGATGTCAGGGAGTTCTTGGAAAAAGAAGAGGTTAGTATTGTACGAACTGAATTTCACAATTCATATCTGCCCCTGTGAAATGAAACTAGTTCATTCAACAAATATTTGAGCACCCGTGTATAGCCTAGTCTCAGACTACATCCTAGTTTGTAAGCACCCAAAAGTGACAAGTATTCTTCAGCCTCTGAAATAAAAGAAGCTCTGCCTGCAGTCAAAAGTAACTGGTTGTAGGGCTTCCCTGGTGGGGCAGTGGTTGAGAGTCTGCCTGCAGATGCAGGGGACACGGGTTCGTGCCCCGGTCCGGGAAGATCCCACATGCCGCGGAGCGGCTGGGCCCGTGAGCCATGGCCGCTGAGCCTGCGCGTCTGGAGCCTGTGCTCTGCAACGGAAGAGGCCACAACAGTGAGAGGCCTGCGTACCGCAAAAAAATAAATAAATAAAAGTAACTGGTTGTAGAGGTCAAACTGCAACCTAGTTTTGTCTTTGTCTTATTAGATCAACACAGTGATCTGTTGGGCAGGTCCTTGGAATGTCTTTCATAGGTTACTACTTGGCTCAAATTGAATGCTTATTTTGTGCCAGGAGCTGAGGGGTTTTAGTTCAAAACCAGTTACCACAGAGCACAGAACTGCCAGCATATAGCAAAAGTGTTGATTCAAGTGGACAGTCTTTTTTAACAGGCTATGCGTAGGCTATTCATGATTGTGAAAAACTAGAGACAGCTCAGTTGCTAATAATTGGAGAATTAGGTGAAATATATCGATACAACAAATACTTAATTCTCATCATAAACAGAGAATATACAGAAATTCATTGGAAGCATACATTTAAAGAATTATGAGGGAGAGGGATAAATTAGGTATATGAGATTAACAGATATGCACTACTATATATAAAATAGATAAACAACAAGGATTTACTGTATAACACAGGGAACTATATTCAGTATCTTGTAATAACCTATCATGGAAAAGAATCTGAAAAAAAATATAACTGAATCACTTTGCTGTACACCTGAAACTAACACAATACTGTAAATCAACTATACTTCAGTTTAAAAAAAGAATTATAAAAAGTGAAACATGAAACAACATATAAATACAGCAGAAGAAATATGTTATGTTAGTCATTAAGGATCAAAAGAAACACTGGAATAAAACAATGTTATATCTCATAGGAAAGAAAACTAGAAGAAAATAAGTGACAGGGTAGGACTATTGTATTTATTTTTTTCATTTTATTTTTACATTTTTCTTTAATTTGCATATCCTATGTATTACTCTAATTAAGAAAATGGTACTAAGTATATGGGTTATTTTCCCCCCCAAAATGAACTCTTTTTTTTTTTTTTGCGGTACGCGGGCCTCTCGCCGCTGTGGTCTCTCCCCCTGCGGAGCACAAGCTCCGGATGCGCAGGCTCAGCGGCCACGGCTCATGGGCCCAGCCGCTCCGCAGCATGTGGGACCCTCCCGGACCAGGGAATGAACCCACGCCCCCTGCATCGGCAGGCGGACTCTCAACCACTGTACCAACAGGGAAGCCCCCAAAATGAACTTTTTAAATTAAAAATTCTCTGTCTAATGCTCTAAATCTTTTTTCTCCTCTGGGATCCCTAAATCCACTTTTCATTTTCACGCCCTGCTTGGTACCCCTAGAGCAGGGTTTCTCTCCAGTGGCACTGCTGACATTTGGGCTGGATCATCCTTTGTTGTGGAGGCTGTCCTGTGCTTTGTAGGGTTAGCAGCATCCCTGGCCTCACCCACTAGATGCCAGTACCCTCCCCCACCTCCCTGTCCCCAGTTTTATTATTATTTTTTTATAAATTTATTTATTTTTGGCTGAGTTGGGTCTTCATTGTTGCATGCTGGCTTTTTCCAGTTGCAGCGAGCGGGGGCTACTCTTCGTTGTGGTGCCTGGACTTCTCATTGCGGTGGCTTCTCTTGTTGCAGAGCACAGGCTCTAGGCACGCAGGCTCAGTAGTTGTGGTGCGCGGGCTCTAGAGCGCAGGCTCAGTAGTTGTGGTGCACAGGCCCAGTTGCTCCACGGCATCTGGGATCTTCCCGGACCAGGAATCGAACCCGTGTCCCCTGCATTGGCAGGTGGATTCTTAACCACTGCGCTGCCAGGGAAGTCCCCCCTGCCTCTAGTTTTAATAAGCAAAATTATCCCCAGACATGGCCAAATGTCCCCTAGCGGGCAAAATGGCCCTGAGTTGAGAACCAGTGCCTCAAGAGTCCTGGGCACTAAAATCTAATTGTTCAGCGTGGTATACTATATACACTATGGATTCTTCAGCATCCCTTTCATGCCTTCGGAAAGGAGTGGGAAGACTGAACTAGTCAAATTGTTTCTAAGTATTCGGAATGCTTGACTTAACTAGGTTGTCCCTAAAAGTAGCCTCAATCTGAATAAATTATGTTCTTGTCCTTGGACCTTTGTTCACTGAGGAAAATCCAAATGGAATTGCAGCACGACTTCAAAGTGTCTCAAGATTTTAAGTCTAGCTGTGTGCAGAGTATGCATCCAAAAGAACTTCTGACTTTTAACAAAAGCGTGTTTGGTATTTAAGCAGTTCATGCCTAGGTGGGCAGACTATCTCAACCTGAGGTCACCTGGCCACATAACACACTCTGCTTTCTTTCTGCACACAATATCAGAAGCTGAAAATTTTGCTGATTCTATTTAATGTGGTCCTTTGATTTTTTTTTTTTTCTCTTTACATGCTAGTTATGGATTTGTCTAACTGCCTTTGAAAATAACAAGCTACAGTTCAAATAATTTGTTTGGCAAGTTTTGGGCATGCCATCTGATGGATACTAATTCTTCTGAACCTAAAATAGGGGCAGCAGATAACTTGCCACCCTGCCTTCTTGGTCTTGTAGCTGCCACGCGCCGTGGGTACCCAGACATTCAGTGGTGCTGGTCTCCTCAAGATGTTCAACAGAGCCACAGATGCAGTCAGCAAAATGACCATCAAGATGAATGAATCAGACATTGTGAGTAGCCCTGTGCCTCTCAGCTTTCCGTACCCCCTCAGGCTTATGGGTCAGAAGCCTTGAGGAGTCCTGAAATTTCTGAGATTAGAGACTTTCTTTTTATGATAATTCAGTCCCTTTAAAAAACAAACAAAAAAACTGCTAAGGAAAGACTGCTCTACACCTGTATGAGTAGCCTCCTTTAAAGCTCTGGGCCTGTGTGTTTCAGTGGTTTGAGGAGAAGCTCCAGGAGGTAGAGTGTGAGGAACAGCGCTTACGGAAACTGCATGCCGTTGTAGAAACTCTAGTCAACCACAGGAAAGGTAACAAACCTCCGAAATGCACTTGGAAGTGGGGGAAACTGATGTCTCCAGTGAGCTGGAGATGGGAGGGTATGCTGTTCCCAAGCCTCAGCCATTCAAGTTGAAATTCTCAGCCCACCTGGTCCTTGATGTTCTTATCGAAAAGATATGCCCTGCATCTCCTGGCAAGAAACATGACTCCACCACTGAGGACATTGTACTCTTTACCTGGGAGAGGTACAGGGAAGCCATCCCAGTTACAGCTTGACCTGGGATGTAGGCTTCTGTTGGTGGCATTTGAGTTGGTGGCTTATATCCAAAATGATGTTACATGCCTTAGCTACATGGTCCAATGAGCAATATGTAAATGCGGGAAACCATATATGTCTCTTGACCCTTCTTCACCTTTCTTTGGTGAGATTTACTTAAGAGCTAGTGAAATTTACCAAGTTTGAATGCTTTCCTTTTCTGCCTTAAACATGCTGATAATCAGAACTCTAAACAGGCAGAAAACCATTAGAATGAGGGCAATGTAAGGGTTGGCAAAATATGACCCAGCCCATGGGCTGTATCTGGCCATGGGCCTATTGCTCTGGGTTGGGAATGGTTTTTCCATTTTTAAAGAGATGGGGAGGGGGGGCGGGGAGAGTGAACCAAAGCTTAAAATACAACAAAGTTGTCCTGCTCTGGCGCATGCAAAACTATGCAGTGTGCGTACACTCACTCTTGCAGAAGGCTGTTTACCACAAGCTCTAACGTAAAAATCAGAATCATGCCATTGGCCTGTTTTTATTAACTGGCCCCTGGTTCTCCAGGAATATTGGAGCTGCTTCTTCCAAGTAAGCCTAACCTAGGGAAACTAAGATCAGCAGTTACCTCTCCCTGCTCAAGTGACCGAGCTGCATTGCCCTCACTTTCTGAATACAGTTAGCTGTGGTGTAAGTGACTAGGTTACAGAGCCCACAGTTGCCAGACATGCGGGGGCCAGCATTGCTAAGGCATCCATTGCAGTGCCAGCCGACTTGTCCCTTTTCCTTGGGAGATCAGAGGTCTCTGCTATCTTCCTCCTTCCAGAGCTAGCGCTGAACACATCCCAGTTTGCAAAGAGTCTCGCCATGCTCGGGAGCTCTGAGGACAACACAGCATTGTCACGGGCACTCTCCCAGCTGGCTGAGGTGGAAGAAAAGATCGAGCAGCTCCACCAGGAACAGGCCAACAATGACTTCTTCCTCCTTGCTGAGCTCCTGAGTGACTATATTCGCCTCCTGGCCATAGTCCGTGTAAGCGTCTCATTCCTTTCCTCTTTCTCCTCCACTTGATTTAATTTGTCTTTTCCTTTGCTCTTCCCGTTCCCAAGATGGTTTCATCCATTATAGCTCGAAATAATTTTTTCTACTCTCAAAAGAGAAGGTGTCTCGTAAACCAAAAAGTCCATTAAACTTTTAGTTATCACTGAGTCACATTGAGGCCCACAGCCAGTTTTTTAAATGAATTTGGAGAAAAGACCACTCTTGAATTTCCAAGTAGGGCCCTCCTTATTGTTGAAGCTGGACAGTATCCTCTATGCTCCTTTCTTCAAGCAAGGTTTATTAGAGACCTGCGGTCTTGTCCCCCTGGAGCAGTGACTTCCTCAGTCCTTTGGTCTTTGCCTCCTTAACAGTAAGCGGCGGCTTTGCCCTGGTAAGAGCTCTTGCTGGCTTCCACTTGTCCCTCCAATGTGGGCAGTCAGGTAACTAAACAGAACTGGCTTGGCACTGGCTGCATGGAGGAGTGTGGCCAGGGGGCCAAGAGAGCTTGTCACCAGAGCCCTCTGTGAGCTTTGCTGACCACACCGGTAGAAACACTGCAGCCTGCCCCTCAGGTCAAGCACCTCACCTTCTCTTCTGGTGACCAGGGCACTCTGGTTTCCCCTGACCTTTCAGAGTGGCCAAGGAAGCTTCACCGGGCAGTGATATTAGCTCTCACATGGCCTCCCTGAGACAGAGGAAAGAGCCAAGAGGGAGCCTGGCGCCTGCCCTAAAAGGGCCTGAGTCTGCCTGACCCAGGTTGGGACCAGAATGTATGAGCCTCTGAGTTGGAGCAGAGCCACCTCCACTCCCCGTCCCCAACCTCGCCCTCGCCAGAGAGCTCCTGTATTGTCAAGAGCCAAGCTGCACCCAGGACTCTCATTTCCTCCGTGGTAGAGGTGCTTAATATAGCCTGTGAGGTTGCTCATTGTCCTCTCCCCTTGCTGTTTGCTTTGCTGCTAACTCCAGAGTGATAAGAGGCTGAAAAAATAACCTGCTTGGGAGTTTTTGGAACTGGTCAGACTACTTAGACTGGAGAGCCGTCCCAGGGAAGGGTTCTCTCTGGGGAAGCTTTCAGAGAGCAGTATTGTTTGGGGTCTCTGGAGAGCTCAGCGCTTGGATATGACCTTCAAGCCAGGTGAGCCAGTATGGACAGGGGTGAGGGAGGCCTAGCTGGGGCAGCTCGCCTTAGAGCACAGAACTGCAAGCTCGTCTTTTTTCAGAGACCCCTCACCTGCCCTCCTCGTAATCATGAGCTAGCTATGGGGTCGGAGAGATGAACAGATGTTTCTTTTCTGCTGAACCTGCAGCTGTACCACAGTTAGCCCAGGGGATTAGGTTGGATTTGAGGTCACCCTTTATCTAATCCTTTGACATTCAGCTGTTTAGAAATTGAGGTGAGCAGCAGTGACAATGCGGGGGAAGGTAACTTTGGTGTCATTTCACTCCCTAAGGCTCAAGTCTCAGCAAAGGCCTGCACTAAGGAGGCCTAGAAAACATCCAGGGAGCTCTTGTAGGGAAGGGGAGCAAAAGGAGCAGGGCTGGGAGGCTGCCCCAGACGCAGGTCTTTCATCCAGGCCTCTTGAAGCCTACAAAGCCAGTGGTGGTGCAGGATGGTTTTGTTAGGCCAAACAGCTATCCTCTGGAAACACTGATTGTGGTCAAGGAGCTAGAAACATGGAAAACCAGCAGGTGGACTTTGGAGAGCTTCTTGGGGGCCTTGATAGCCTAGAACAGTTGAATGTATGGATGAGATGAAAGCAGTGTGTCCCTGTGGTAGGTTTAAGTGTTTATTTAAAGATCTGTTAAGCTCACCCTGTATATTGTTCGGGTATCAGTTTAAAGTTTGCTTCCTTAGGTTGGCCTTCCCTGATGTATCTCCCAGGCTAAGCTAGATCCCCAGTTTTATTACAGTACTGTGCTTGTTTTCTCTGTACTCTTTATACTTATAATTACTTATTGGCAATTAGTAATACAGTGTCAGCCTTTCCTGTTAGATTACAAGCTCCATGAAAGCAGGCCCATGTGTTTCATTCCCCATTGTATTCTTAGCTCCTGGCACATGGCAGACACTCAGGGAAAGTGTGTAGACTCATGAACTGACTGGTCTGAGAGAGGCAGTTCCAAAGCCATAGGACTGGGCACCAGCATCAGGCCACCTACTGTGCTCCCAGCCCTCCAGCCTTGGGAGTAGCATGAAGCAGCATGGCGCTGGCCCACTGGATCCTTGGAGAGGAGTCTTACCCAAGCTTGTGCTTTTGGATGTTAAACTTCCAGCTGGGCACTAACACGTGGCTGCAGAACCTGCCCTTGCTCGGTCCTTCCCTAGCACAGCTGCTGGGAGAGCCCCCCAAGGCAGAGCCAGCAGAGCTCCTGAAGGGCTGGTTGTGCTCTTCCCCAACCTCCACCTTCACAGGCCGCCTTTGACCAGCGCATGAAGATGTGGCAGCGCTGGCAGGATGCTCAAGCCACACTGCAGAAGAAGCGGGAGGCTGAGGCTCGGCTGCTGTGGGCCAACAAGCCTGACAAGCTGCAACAGGCCAAGGATGAGATCGTAGAGGTGAGGCCCCCGAGGCAGCCCAGCAGGGGTGTTCTGCTGGCTCCTGAATGAGCCTGGGTCCCATCCCACCCAGATGCTTAGAACCCCACAGCAGGCAAGAGAACTGATTGAGTCTAAAGGACAGCTGCTGGGGAAGCCTCTGAGAATGATCCAGGCTTGCCATGAGACCTGGCCCTCCTTGTCCTTTCCTGTTCCACTCAAACTTGCCAAATTAGAATCTCTGCAGGAGCAGTCCTGGCTGGGTCTTTGAAAAGCTCCAAGATGATTCAGATGTGCCCCCCCCCGGTAAGAACTAAATTCATTTCTGTGGGGCTCCCAGCTTTGCTGGCGAATACCTAAACCAGAGCCTCTGGGGTACCAGAGCTTTCTTAGGAACCAGGCTTGGCCTGAGGCACACGGCATCTCTTTCCCAGCCAGCCTGAAAGATGGCTTTCTACTGGACTCTGGCTTACGTGCTGAATCTCCATATCTAATCTTACCCAGAGGGACAGACAAATGCCAATTGAGGTCTCAGATACAGAATTTCTATTCAAAGGTAAAGACTTAATACCATAATATATTAAGTGATCCTTTCTTTCCTTTTCTTCCCAGTGGGAGTCTCGGGTGACTCAGTATGAAAGGGACTTTGAAAGGATTTCAACTGTGGTCCGAAAAGAAGTGATACGGTTTGAGGTGAGATAGAAGATCCTACTTCTCACAAGTGTGCAGTGCCTGGTTTAGTAACATTGTTGGTTTTGTCCAAGTCTCTATTGAGTAGGGAGACAGATGGCGGTGCCAGTGACTTGGCAGCTGTTGTGAACAGGCGTGGCCTTCTGTGTGTGTGTGTGTTCATGTTTGTGTGTTTGTTCCTGAGGCAAAGTGGCTGTCCTACACTTGTTGCTGGACCAGAGCACAAAACAAAGCTTGCAGCTGTCATAAACCCTCTACTCCCCTTCCCCACCCTGCCACCATTCAAGAAAACCTTGCAAGAGGCTATTTGGCTGGAAATTATAGCCAATCCAGCTGCTGTCTCTACTTTCTGAGGCTGTGCTCAGCCTTGGTCAGCAAAAAAAATCAGCACCCTATCAAGAGGGGAAGGAGCAACTGTCTGGATGGTCAGTGTAGAATCCTGTCTCCTTTAGAAAGAGAAATCCAAGGACTTCAAAAACCACGTGATCAAGTACCTTGAGACACTCCTGTATTCACAGCAGCAGGTATGTAACTTATGCATGGCTTTCATCCTCTCTTGCTTGCTCCGAAGGCCAGCTGCCTACTTATGGCTTTGGTGACAGGATGATCTGGCCCTGCTTCAGAGGGGCTGGGCCCTGCTTAATCAATACTTGAAAGTAGGTCCTGGTTCTCTAACGTGGCGCATCCAGTAGGGTCTCTTCCTAAGCAGGATTGCCCTAATCCTACAATGAGTTAGTTTTTAAGAACAAACCCCAGCTCTCCTCTCCCTATAACCCCGTGATACCACCTAACCCTCTTGAGGCTGAGGCCCCAATCAGTATGTGAAACAGTGGCTGCCTGTGAGGAGCTGACTGAGCTGAGCCAAGCTGTGGCCCCCATGGGGGTACTTCCTCCAGGGTAGAACCAGGACTGTCTTCAGATATTGCCCTTGCACTTGATGCTTCCCTCAGTCTAGAGAGGTGAGGGCAGTGTGGCTGGCTGGCCAATCTGTCCCAAGGTCCACTGTCAGCAAAGCCATTTCCTCAGCTTGGCCTTAGCCCAGGCCTCCCTGTGGGTGGCTGCGGCACTTGGGAGAGTGCCCTGGCACTGTGCCTGTTCCCCTTCCAGGCTCAGGCTCTGCCACTAAATGGGGACACTTGCTTACTGACCCCACTTCTTTGCAGCTGGCAAAGTACTGGGAAGCCTTCCTTCCTGAGGCAAAGGCCATCTCCTAATGGACCAAGGACACCAGAGTCCACCTGCCTGACGCTGCCTTTTTATACACTGTCCTCCTCCACCTCTGCTGGACCCCAGTGATGCATCCTGCCTAGCCTGGACTTCACCCCTTCCTCCCTGCCCCCATGGCCAAGCTGTCCCCAGTCACTCTAACCAGTCCTTCATTTAGCTTCCATATATATTTTCTTACCTGAGAGAATAGTTTCTTGCTTTAAGCAAAAAACCTATACTAGATGGTGGAATTATGGGATGGGGTGGAGTATTGATATAAATATATAAATACAAATGTATATTTTTCAGGATGTGGTTAGGAACTGGGAATAACATTTTCTGTTACTCCTGATGGTGCCATGAAAAGATTATGTAATAAAATACTTTAAAATCGGGTCACATGACTCAGAATGGTGGTGCTTTTTGCTTTAGGCTGGGGAGCAGTTGGGAAGCAGGTCTGGAATACTCCTAACCAAGAAATGCCCAGGTATAGCCAGGTATAGTTACTTCCTCTCCACAGGAGTTCACAAGCTTCTGCTCCTGCTTCCCTATGGATCTGGAATTTCCTTTTCTCTGTCTACCTCAGCTACCTGTTCTGAGGGTCTCTTAATCTGTATAACTCTTACTCCTACTTCTTTAGGGAAGGAGTTTTAAACACATCTCTTATAATAAGAGAGACAAAAGCAATTCTCCTGCAGAGGAGGCCAGCTTTCACTTTTATTCCTGCCCTGTTTCCCTCAGCTGCCCAGGGTTCTCTGAGAGTCTTGCTTTCTGATCGCAAAGCCTTGCGTTCTGAACATCTTTTTGCTGCCCATCAAAGCGTGTCCTCAGTAGACTGGTCCATGTTAAAAATGTAAAGGACTGATAAGGACTTAGCACTTTATCCCACTGACAACAGAACCAGGCACTCTGGCTCTAGATAAAGTCATCCCAGAATTCCTAAACCTTCTGAGTTCCAAGAAGCTTCACTATCTGTGCGCAGGAGGGAGCATGCCAGCAAGAGGCCCGAGTGTGGTCAGCACAAGCTGAGGGCGTTCAAAGGGGTCTCTGTGCTGGCCTGGCCAGGGAGGCCCAGTCTTGGATGCACCCGTGCTGGGCTTCCCCTCAGCTGTCCGCAGCCGCTAAGCTTGCTGGTCAGAGCAGACTGTGAAGCTGCTCTGTGGGACAAGCTGGCAGGCTGCATGCACGCAGGAACCTCCCCACTCCCAGCCCTACCAGCTGCAGAGATGCCCGGCTCTGTCAGCTCTTGTGGGGGCAATGTCAACCTTTGGGGAGGGCAGCGTGAGGCAGGAACCGGCAGTAAACAGCAAGCAGCGCTGATCTCCAGTCCACCAGCCTGACGGGGAGTGCCAGTGCCGGCAAGTACTTTTTCAATATGTGGATTTTTTTTTTTTTTTTTTTAGAAAAAGTCACTCAATCTCTCCCTCCCCGCTAATATCCTTTTTTTTTTTTTTAACATCTTTATTGGAGTATAATTGCTTTACAATTGTGTGTTAGCTCCTGCTGTGTAACAGTGAATCAGCTTCCCCTAATATCCTTATTACCACCTTTGATTTTATCCTTCCAGTCTTATATGCTTGCTCTGCTTAGTTGTAATAATATACACATAAAATATTTTGTATCCTGCTTTTATCATTCAACACTGTATAAGTTATAAGCATTTTTTCTATTTTGTTATCTATCTTCACAGACTTTATTTGTAAGGCTGTGTAATTTTAAGGCTTCCATAGAGTGACTGTACCATAATTCTGACTCATCCCTTGCTGTTGGATTCCTGGTTTGTTTGGTAACTTTTAAAATTTTAATATGATTTTAAACTTACAGAAAAGTTACAGGAATATCACAAAGAACTCCCATATATCCTTTACCCACATTTACCAAGTGTTTACATTTTTATCCCATTTGCTTTATGACTTACGATTTGCTTTATCTGTATTTATATGTTGTATTTTCTGAATCATTTGAGAGTAAGTTGCAGGCATTGTACCCCTTTACCCCAAAACTTCAGTATGCCTTTCCTTAAGAATAAGGACATCCTCTCATAATTTATAACCATAACCACTTATCAAAAACAGGAAGTATAACACTGATAAAATACTGTTAATCTGGGCTTCCCTGGTGGCGCAGTGGTTGAGAGTCCGCCTGCCGATGCAGGGGACATGGGTTCGTGCCCTGGTCTGGGAAGATCCCACATGCCGCAGAGCGGCTGGGCCCATGAGCCATGGCCACTGAGCCTGCACGTCCGGAGCCTGTGCTCCGCAACGGGAGAGGCCACAACAGTGAGAGGCCCACATACCGGAAAAAAAAATAATAATACTGTTAATCTAACATGTGCTCTCTATTTAAATTGTGTCAGCTGTCCCAGTAATGTCCTTCATAGTGATTCCTGGTGCAGGATCATGTGTTACATTTAGTTGTGACACATGATTACATGTGTCTCTTTTAATCCAGACTTCTTGAGCCTTTCCTTGCCTTTTATTACCTTGGCATTTTTGAAGAATACGGTCAGGTATTTTGTAGAATGTTCCTCAACTTGGATTGGTCTCATGGTTCCACATGACTAGATTAGGTTTTTGTATGTTGGGCAAGAACACCACAGAAGTGACATGTCCTCAGTGCATCTTAAGTTGGCATGTGATGTTAGTTGGTCCCATTAATGCTGACATTAACTCTGATCTCTTGGTTAAGCTGATGTCTGCCAGGTTTCCCTTTTTAAATTTACTCTTTTCCCTTTTGTAATTAACAAGTTATTTGTGGGGAGATACTTTGATATCATGTAAATATTTTATTCCTCATCCAGT
Source organism: Monodon monoceros (assembly GCF_005190385.1). Taxonomy (NCBI): domain Eukaryota; kingdom Metazoa; phylum Chordata; class Mammalia; order Artiodactyla; family Monodontidae; genus Monodon; species Monodon monoceros. Next base: position 67,152,601 of record NW_021703778.1, read on the forward strand.
GTGATTTTCTCACTCCATAGTTTCTTCTACATTTATTGTTTGGCATTCTACTTCTAAAGAACAGCATTTTTCCTCCCTATTTATTAATCTACTTGTTTATAAGTACGGATCAATGGATTCCTATTTACTCAAAGTTGCAAGCCATTGCTTTAATTTGTTTTGATTCTCAAACTGTCCCAGATTTCTAGCCGGCTCTTGTGTCTTTTTAACATATCCCCTTCATTTTTTTTTTTTTTTAACACTTTCTTACTTTCTGGCTTAACAAGATGTTTCAGGCTTATCTTGTATCTTCCCTGCCCCAGCCCTGGAATCAGCCATTTCTCCAGGGAATCTTGATTCCTTTTAATGGAGAATGATATTTAGAAACCTGGAGCTGGGTGCTGAGTGTGCCCATTGCTACTGGAATGTCATTGCTTCTAGGCTCTTGGCAGACAGAGCAAGGAAATAGCTACAGATAAAAATATATGGAAATATTGAGAGAGACGGAGATAGATGATATAAAGAATTAGATATTAAAAATCATGAATCCACACTGATATTTTCAGTCTAGCTCCATAAAGTTTATTCTTATCCTCTCCATATTTGTAACTCTTTTCTCCAGACTAAATTTTAAAACTTTCTCCTTGCTTTGTTATGTTCCATCCAGTGATCATCTTGATGTAAGCCTGTTTTTATTATTTCCTTGGGATGGGCTCCCTTCTGGTTTCAGAACTTCCTCCTCGGCCTCCTGTCTCGAGGCTGATGGGGCCAGCTGTCTTTGGGGCCTGTGCATTTCTGTGCAGAGCTTGCGGACATGGAAATTAAGAAGGCCAATAGCAGGTTAAGTGTACTGGGCTGTATGGGGGGTTAGTGCCACGAAGATGGAGTCATTCCACCTGGGGACTCAGGAGAAAGAAACTGGAGAAGGGGATGTTTGAGCTGTCTTAAAGGTGAAGAGGTGTTTGCTTCTTCTGCTGGGACCATTCTGCCTCCCTGTGTCGTGTAGTGGGAGGTGGGCACATGTAGGGAAATGCAAGCGGCTCGATGTGGGCAGAGTTAAGTTAGTGGATGGCCCACGGAGAGTGACGAGCAAGAGCCGGATCACACAGTGCCTGTGACCTGTGGGGCACTTTGAACATTATCCTGCAAATATGGGGAGCTCCTGGAGGGACCTAAGCAGGAAATAACATGGTCACATTTGTGATGTAGACATATCAGAAGGTATGAGACTGGAGGCAAGGAGAGCCTGCCAGAGTGCCGAGGAGGGCCGTAGTAATGGTGCTGGAGCTCAGAGAGAGGTGGAGGACCTGGCGAAGAGCCACTGTGGTCTGGCCACCGATCTGATGAGAGGCCCAAGGGAGAGCATGGTGGCTGGCATGAGCCGCCAGCTTCTGGCTTGGATTTCAGGGTAGACGGTGAAGCCTTTCATGACATAGGTAATACAGGAGGCCGAATGGGTTTGGAGCAGATGGGCAGGAAAGCAGAGGGCACAGCAAGTGCTGACCGTGTCAGAGGCTCCTCTAAATGGGAAGGGAGGACTGTGCTGAGAGATGCGGGAGATCCAGAGTGAAAGCTGGCTTTGATTTATTTAAAGGTGGGTCAGACCTAGCATGTTAATAAAATTCAGAGGAGATAAAGGGAATAGCCATCAGCCCTGTCTGGGAGTAAATGCAAAAATGCACAGAGCAGGGAGCCTCGCTGCTTTGTGTGGCTGGGGAAGAATTAAAATGTTCTCAGATAGGAATATCTAGTTTACCTATTTTGAGTCAAGTGGTTTAGAGAAGAGGTATGGAGATGAGTCTTACTTCTCCTGCTTCCCCTTGGGTTATTTCCCCCATGAATCTCTGGGCTCTGGAGTCCTGAAGGTGAGGGTTTAGAGCTGGAGGGACCCCAGGGAGGATGAGTAGTCAGTGACAGAACAAATGCAAGAAGTAGAAATGATCGGAAGCGTCACACTTAGAGATATTTGTAACATTAAGCTCTTTCCAGATGCTTTTCATTGTGAATGCACCTGTAGCTGAGAACGCTAAAGAAAATAAAGAATGCCTGTGCAGCTCAAATTTTTAAAAGCATGAGAAGATAATGGAAATCTAAAGATGGGGTCAGGAACTGGTTGAGGAGGGAACATGGTGATGGAAGGAGTGTCCTTTGCTGAACGTGCTTAGGGCCCACATGGGATTGAAGACCATGGATTCTGAGGGACAGCAGGCCCTAAGGTGGTGGGATTTTCCCCACCAGTTCAAGCAGCCTGGGGGTTGAGAGGAGGGGAAAGGGAAGAGAATGGTGATCCCTCCTGCAGCAAGGAAGGACACACCTTTGCTGCAGTTGCCACATGACTGAACCGGACACCCGGTCTTCAGAGTCACTGGCTGAGATTCTCAGCTCCACACTGGGGAAGAGGCAGGCCTGAGCTCAGAGTTAGAAATGCACTAGAACAGCTTATCCCTGTCTTCTGGCCCCGGGGTTGGTGTGACATCTGCCAATGTCTTGTGATACCACTTGTGTGGTTTAATGTTGGCTCTCTCTGCCAAACAATAAAAATTCTGTAATATTTGATTTGGGCCTTAGAGTATCAATAGGAGCTCAACTGCTACAAGGGATAGGTTGAGAGGAGGCAGGTGACTGAAGCACAAAAAGCAATTTAAGGCATAAAAAAATTAGACAATAAACTCTCCAAAGTGGAACATCTTTATCACCCCATGGCCCCTGAAAAGATCTGGGCTTAAAATAGGTGCCAAATATCAGTAGGTAACTGTTGAGTGATCTCCAGCTGTAGGCTCTGCCACCTGGCCTTCACAGCCTTCTGTGAGAGGACCCCAGCTCTCCTTTTCCTGTTTATCTCCTAGTCCTTCACAGCGGTGCGCATACCTCATGGAAACGGATTCCACATGTGCTCCTTCCTTCCTCACTCTGTGTGGCCTAAGAAGCCTTTATTAATATTGGGCTTTGTTCCTGAAGCACCCTATCTCAGCCCCCATCCCTCCCTTCAATCTCAGAATTACACCTGTCTGAAACAGCCAGCCTTCAGTATTGTGGATAAGAGTGTGAATAAATAGAGATGAGGGCATTGGTTAATGTGTCAGAACATTCACTGGGGATTCCCATAGACACCTCTAGAAACCAAGTCCATGAAGAAGACTGTGCAAAGAGGCCCATCATAGCATTGTTTACAATTGTAAAATTTGAAATCAATCTAAATGTACAGCAGGAAGGGATTAAATGAATTATGGTACGTAATTAGATATTATACAGCCATTGAAGATGATATATAGCTATATTTATTGACAAGAAAAACTCATTTTTGAATGAAAGTAGGTTATAGAATTACATGTATGATATGGTCTGCATTTATATAAAATTATATATATATGGGAAGGATGTTGATCCAATTGTTAACTATGGTTGCCTCTAGGGATGGAATTTTGCATTATTTAAAATTTTTATACTATTTGATATTGCTTGGAATTTCTGTGTATTACTTTTATAATCGTAAATATTAAATAAAGCTATTTTCATTATGGGAAAACAATCAACTGCATCCTTTGAGGGCTACTTTATATGTACATCTCTGGGAAGCTTTCTTTGATCTACTCTTCACCCACCCCCGACCCACACTGGAGTGGGAGCCCTGCCTCCTTTATAGCTCTTGGCATGGCACTTTGTCATCCTCTTAAACCTCTGGTCTTTCTCGCTTGTGTTTGTTATGTTATCTCATTAGCCTCCATGGCTCTGAACTCCTTAAGGTCATGGATTGTGTTCCTACTCATCTAGGTGCCGTCCTCCACTTCCAAAGGCAGCCTCAGGGGGAAGTGACTGCCCTTCAGCTGTGGAGATTACTGTTTTACGAGCCTATGGGCCCAGATCTTGGGGTTTTTCACCAGATCCAGAAATCAGGCCTGATTTGGGGTTCAGTAGGCTTTGCTCTGGTTGGCAGGATCGGTGCTCAGTGTTCCAGGTAGGGCCTGCAAGCGGGGAGGTGATAGCCGCTTGCTCCACTGCTTGCCTCAGAAAGGCCTCCCCCCTTTGCCTTTGTCTGTTGTGGAAATGCCCCTCTGGCTCTGATGACCAGACCTCTGGGGCAGAAATCCCCACAGCCCCACCACCGAGGCTGCTCAGAGGAAGCCAGCTGCTCGGCCTCTGGGTCCAGAAAAAACCCCAAAGAAAAACCCTGTCCAAACTGAGATAGGACCTTTCCCTAAAGGGATGTGACGATTGTTTCCAAATGACTGCCCCCTCCTAGCTTCAGAGCTCTCAGCTTCCTCTTCCATTATGAGTGACAGTGATGATGACCACAGGGGCCCAGTAGCAGGTGTCCCCTTGGGAATATTAGCAGCCTCACCAGAAAAAAATGATGAGGCATGTGGCAGCCAGGAACACATGCAGGGCAGCGTCCAGACTGCCCCGATAGTTCCATCCCACCCCGGGACCTAATAACCAAGAGCTGCCATGCGTTCAACACCTACCCTGTGCCAGCAGGCTCAGGGCTTTGAAACACATCCAGCACCACGGCTCTGCCAGGTGGGCGTCGTTATCTACATTAAAAGACTGAAGCTTAGAGACCTTAAGCAGCTTGCCCAAGGTCGCACCACAGAGCTAAGACTTGAACTCAATCTGCTTGACTCGGCTTGTCTGCACCCCCATATCCCATACGATCCAGTCGGGGATGGACAAGGAGGACCTAGACACTAACCCACTAAGTTGTTTTCTTAAAGACCTGAACAAATCCATGTAGCAGGCCTGTCAAGGAGAAGCTACCCACCTGACCTTGTAGGCATTTGAGCTTCTCTCACCCTGTGAGATACTCTCCCCAGATGTGCTCAGTGTGTGGCAGGGGCAGAAGCTGGAAGACAGAGAACAGCTTGGGTGGGTAGCTGGGGACCATTAATGGCAGAGAGTAAAAACTCGACTTGCTGCGAAACCCCAGACAGTATCCAGGGCTAGAGCGGGTGGAGGTGCATCTCCATTCCAGACCTGGAGGTCTCTCAGCTTCCCTGTCGTCCTTAGTTCTTAGTCCCACGGCTTCCTCCATGCTTAAGTCCTGTGACTTGAGGGTACCTGAGCATGTCTTTATTCCTTGAGCCCTGGTGCGGGCGCACCAGAAGGGCAATCAGTTGGTCCCCTGACATACCACCCTAAGGGATGTTAGGAGTCGTTGTAGCACCAGAAAAGTCTCCCCGGGAAGCTGTTGCCTCGAAGCCGGGCGGCTGGAGGGGTCTCTGCCTCCCCCTGCCCTGGCCTTGCATCATGTTGTCTGAAGCAGCTGAGCTGCCTGTCTTCTGGGCAAGAGGCGGGGGGTCTCCTGGGATTGACACTGCTGGCTGGAGCCTACCTGTCCCTTGGGAAGCCGGGCACCAGTCTAACGGGGGGTCAGACTTTGCTCTCAGGGCTCAGGCAGGACATGCTTGTCAGAGGTGCCTTCCTAACACAGCCCTTTCCACAGCCCACTTCTCCCTTCCTCACACCTCAGCTTCCTCATCTATAAAATGATGAATTTAGACTAGCTCAGTAATTTAAAATGTGGCAGCAGAACTGATGTTTTAGACATCTGTACCAAAGTCCAATATTCACAACATAAAAATTTTTATTTTGATTATTATTATTTCACATGTATAAGATGTACTTACTAAGCAGTTAGTAAGTGCTCTGAGGCTGTTAGGATGGACAGGATGGTCGCTGATTTACACCAACCTCTGCTTCTAATTCATTCTCTTACCTGTTTCTGGTTGCACAATGAGAAAATCAGGAAAAGCCTGATCACAGAGTTAGTAGTTGGAGTAACTAATGTTTGTTTGTCTGTTTTTAAGCTAACCTTGCAACCTCAGGATACTGAAAAAGGAATAGAAGAATTTGCTTTTGTTGTTTCAGAGATGAATCATTAACAATATATTGGACGGACCATATGTAATTGGCAAAACCCCACAGTTTTGGCCTGCAAAAACAGCGAATTCGTATAATTCAGTCGAATAAGAATAGCTAATGTTTATTTCCTGTGTGCCAGGCCCCATGCCAAACACTTTGGAAGCATGATGTCACTTAGTCTACACACAACTCCCCGTGGTACAGGTAAGGACGCTGAGGCATGGGCGTTGTCAAAGGTTGCCCTGGCGACCAGAACCTCCAACTCCAGCCCCCATCCCAGCAGTCCAGGCCCAGCCTTGCCCGGGGTTAATGGGGTTCCAGGTCAGTCCGCCTCCGCCCACCCGCGGGGAGGGGAAAGCATCCAGTCTCTGTGCCCAGCGGCGCCCCCCCTGCCCGCCCGAGGCCCAGGAGCTGTTTGTTTTCTTAACGGGGTTAACCAAACCTCCGGAACAGCGCCGGCCGCCCAGTAGAAGCCGAGCCCGTGAAAGGGGCTTTGTGTGAGGGCAGTGGAAGGCGAGGGCCGAGCCAGGGCGGAGACGCGGTCCAACCCACCTGCGCGCCCGCGACCAGGCGGCCCCAGGAGAGGGGGCGTGTCGGGGGTGGACACCTCTGCCCCCAGCCCTTCCTGCCCTCTGCTTGGCCCTTGATTCTCATCTCCAGGCTTCACGTCTGTACAGTGGGGCGAGAATGGCCCGCCTCCCTGGCAGGGCTGGTGTGGGCGTCAAGAGACAGGTGTTTACAATGTGGCTCCCAACCAGGAGCATAAGCATCACCAGCGACCTTGTGGAAAGCGCACTGGGTCAGACTCCACGCCAGGAGTATGCATTCGGAAAACCCCGGTTAGGGCCGTGTAATCTGAGACTGGAACTTAGGTCACTGTTCACATACGGAGAGGGCCAATGTTTAAAGTATACAGGAAACAAACTTTTCCTGACTGTAATAACTGCTTTGGAGTGTACATCATGTCACGTGTTCCTCTTTACAGGAAAATATTCTCCATAAGTGGTTTTATCTCCCCAAAGACATAAATGTCTCCAGGTCAAGGATCTTGTTTTTCTTCATTTGGATCTTCACTCAGGTCTGAATGAAATGCTGTGGAATAAGGAGCTGCAGGTTTACTACCAAATATTTTACCAGTCAGGTGCATCAAATCTCCCTCTATCAATGGGGATGAAAATCCATTGATTTGAGACTTCTCAGGAACAGCTGAAAATCAAGTAAGTGAATGAGGTGGATGATGGTCTTCAGAGAGAGAGAGAGAGCGAGAGATAAGAGTCTAACTCTGAAGGTAGGAAGAGGATTTCTGTTGTTATCCCTCTGCAGGCCTTCCTGTAACCCTTCAGCAACCCTGCTCCCTTCCTGCCTCTTTCCCAGGCCTTCCCTCCTCTCCCTAGCCTCTTCCCATCATCCCCTTCCCCCATTGATTCATACAGTCTTTCAATCAGCAATGCTTCTTTTGAGCATCTACTACATGCTTGGCACCATGGTGGCAAAACCCTGACAAGAGACCATGTCCCTGGCTCACTGGTACTGAGTCTGGGGGCCGAGTTGGGGACACCAGGGAGAAACAATAAACAAACAGTAACAGTAATATTGGAATGAGTGCAGAGACAAGGTGCTTATGATAGGATGGTCAGGAAGGAAGGTGTCTATGAGAAGGTGAGTTTTAGGCTAAGAATTAGAAGTTTTAGGCAAAGCCCACCAGGTGAAGAGTAAGGAAAAAGTGTTGCAGGGAGGGATTCCCTGGTGGCACAGTGGTTAAGAATCCACCTGCCAATGTAGGGGACACGGGTTTGATCCCTGGTCTGGGAAGATCCCACATGCCGCAGAGCAACTAAGCCCGTGCACCACAACTACTGAGCCTGTGCTCTGGGGCCCACGAGCCACAACTACTGAGCCCGTGCACCACAACTACTGAAGCCCACGTGCCTGGAGCGCGTGCTCCACAACAAGAGAAGCCATCGCAGTGAGAAGCCCGCGCACTGCAACGGAAAGTAGCCCCCGCTCGCCGCAACTAGAGAAAGCCCGCACGCAGCAATGAAGACCCAAGGCAGCCAAAAATAAATAAAATTTAAAAATTAAAAAAAAACCCACAAAACTTCTAAAAAAAAAAAGTGTTTCAGAGAGATGAAACACTATAAATGTCCTGAGGCAGAAAGAGTTCGTTAGGTTTGAAGAACTGGAAGAATGTCGCTGTGGCTGGAGCCCCATGCATGAGAGGGTAGGAGAGAAAATGAGAGATGGGCTGGGTCATTTAGAGCTGTGTAGACTATGGCGGGGAGGGCGGGTTTTGTTTTAAGCACAACGTGAAGCCTTTGGAAGGTCTGTGCTACTAGGTAGAGAGTAGACCTTGTATGAGGGAGAGAGGCAGGAAAAACAAGAGAGGTCCATTAGAAGATGTGGCAGTGTTCTGGGTGGTGGGAATAGAGACAGAGGCAGACCTTCATTAGGATGGGCGACCAAGAAGTTTAGAGGTTTGAGGGTCCTAGAAGAGGACTCCCTGAACAGCAGACAAGGAGAGCAGGGTCCCTGACTGATGGGGCCCTAGAGAACAAGGGAGGTAATGAAACACCAGCACTTCTCCTCATGGTGGATCGTTTCCCTTCCAGGAGGTTTCAGCTTCCTGATTCTGAGGCCCCCGTGAGATGGAATTTGGCGGGGGGAAAGTGTGGAACATAGTATTGGTGAGACCTGCTTGCCCCCTTATGGGGTCATCCTCTCAGCCTCTCTCTGGGGGCAGAGCTGGGAATGGGGAGTTTCTGCTCCAGCTCAGAAACACCTCTGCACTAGCAAGGGAGGGAGGGAGTCAGTGGTCCCCCAACCCCAGCTCCTACGACAGGTTCTCTGCTCCTTCCCACCATCAAGCTTTCTGCTGGGGTGAGCTCTGGGAGGCAGGGGCCTCGCCTTCCTCCACTGCCCCCCAAGACTATCTGGGGAGGAGTCAGTGGAGTGGAGGCTTGTGCTGAATGGGAAAGCTCCCTTAGGCGGGTGGGGGAAGAGCGCTGAGAGGTGGGAGCAGAAGCCTCTCCTAGCACAGGAGGTGAGAGAGTTCTGGATTAAATCCTGTCACACACCCAGAAAGACTCTGCCAGAAGAGTGGGCAAGGGCAGCCTCGTGCCACCTCCCACAGTCCCTCTTCCCCATCCATTGCCCTGCATACCAGCATCACCCACCTGTGTTTCCAGGATGAGCCCACAAACTGCCATTTTCCTAATACCTACTCTGCTGAGGGCTTAGCAGGGATTATCTCTCTCAGTTTTCGTACACTCGCCCGAAGGAGGCATATTATCTCAATTTTGCAGATGAGCACAGATCTACACAGTTGGGGAAACCCAAGCTGTCTGACCGCTAAAGCAGAGCCTCTGTCCCTACACTGCCTCTCCTCCGCCTGATGAAGGTTTGGGCTGAAAGATGATTGAAATGGAGGAATGGATTTTTAAAATGAATGAATGGGGACTTCCCTGGTGGTCCAATGGTTAAGAATCCACCTTCCAGTGCAGGGGAGGTGGGTTTGATCCCTGGTCTGGGAACTAAGATCCCACGGGCCGCGGGGCAACTAAGCCCGCACTCCACAACTAGAGAGACCGTGTGCTGCAACTAATGAGCCCGTGCGCTCTGGAGCCCACGTGCTGCAACAAAGAGCCTTCCTGCCGCAAAGAAGACCAGATGCAGCCAAATAAATATTTTTTTAAAAAATGAATGAATGGGGCCTACGAATGCTGGGGGAAGGGGGACATCAAAGCCAGAGTGCGTCCAAGCTTTACCCCAGGCCGCGCTCCCAGGGTCCACGTTGAAGGTGGAGGGAAGGAGATGGGGGTGCAGCCTGGTCCTGGGCAAGGGTGTGAGGAACGCAAGGAACGCCCCTGGTGGATCTGGGCCCAGCCTCCCTCCTTGCCAATGCCCACAGGGGCTTACAGCCCTTAGCAGGCGCTCGAATGAGAGCAGGTGAAATTTGGCTCTCCCGCATTCCTGTCAATCACTGGGGAGTCGGTGAATGTGGACATGTTGACAAACAGATGGCTTTCTGCCGAAGGGTCTCCAAGTTCTGCGGCCCCACTAGGCTCAGTGGGCGGCGCCCGCCTCGCGCCATCGGGCTCCAGCCTAATCAGCCCCTTGCAGGACCCGGCGGCGCTGGGGAACGCCCTGGGCGGGGCCAACGTAGGGGCGGGTCCCGCAGGCACGAGGAGGCGGGGCCGGCGACGCCACGGTCTCTGGTCGGAGCGCGGAGAGTTCGGCTGCAAGCGGCGCGTGCATGCTGGAAGTTCGCATCCCGTCGGTGGGGCCCGAGGCCGAGGGGACCCGGCAGAGCCCCGAAAAAGGCCACATGGTGAGCGGGGGCAGTGGATGGGAAGGGGCGCGGGGACCCGCCGGATTTCCCTGCGTCAAATGCAATGCGGACCCCGCACCTCGGGTTCGGGGTCCGAGCGCGGCGGCCCAGGCCGTCTGGGGACACGCTGCCGAGGGTCTCTGGGCCGCTTGGACTTGCCAGCCCCGCCGACGGCGGTCCCGGCTCCTGAGGGACTGACTGCACGGAGCAGAGCCCCCAAGTGTGTGGGGACTTGGGAGGGTCCCTGGAGAGCAGCGGCGCTCCCAGGCCGCTTTGCGCCTCTGAGGGCGGAGGGTGGGTGCGTCGCCGGGAGCCGGTCCTGCTGCACCAACCCGCCAGGCCTCACGCGCACCCGGCTGCCCTCCCGCGCCCGCCAGGTGTTCCGAGTGGAGGTGCTGTGCCACGGGCGCAGACACACCGTGCAGAGGCGCTACAGCGAGTTCCACGCGCTGCACAAACGGGTGAGGCTGCGCCCACCACCGACAGACCGACCCCGGCCCGGCTCCTTCCCAAGCCCTGAGAGGCAGGCAGACAAGCTGGCGGGCCCCAGCCTCTGCCACCCCCATTACCGGGCCCTAGAGAGCTCAGGTCGTGGGCACAGACCTCCCTGCGGGCTGCCGAACGCGCGCAAATGGTTAGGTCCCACGTGCTGCCCGTGCCCCTGCGCGGCTGGTCTGGCGTCGGGCGTCTTGGGGGCGGACAGGGGTGTTGGGGGCGCCTCTCGCCCTTGTCCCAACCACTACTCACCACGCGGGCGTGTCTCAGGGTACAGCCTGAAGTTTGGGGGTGTGGGTGGCAGGGAGGACTGGGGAGGGCTCTTGGCTAGGATGAAGTGAGCTTGAGGGCTCAATCGGGATGCTGTGATCGCACTGCGGTAACCTCCTGGCAGATCAAGAAACTGTCCAAAGTGCCCGACTTCCCCTCGAAACGCCTGCCCAACTGGAGGACCAGAGGACTGGAGCAGCGGCGGCAGAGCTTGGAGGCCTATATCCAGGTGCGTGTGGGTCTCACTCTGCCTCTCAGCCTGCTGGACCAGAGGTGTGACACCGGCAGAGAGGTGCGGGGGATTGGGGTGAAGGGGACCTACATTTTGGCCATGTTCTAGTCCCTCTCTGAATTGGTAGGATTGAGTGAGGTACCTAGGAGGCAGGTAGTCCCAGTTAAATAAAGGCTAGCTGTCCTCCAGGGTGAGATCCTGTACTGCCCTCCTGATGAGGGTGGAGATCCTTCCCCCCTCTCCCACACGGTTATGCCCAATTGCAGGCCAGGCTGGCTTCGTGGGCCAATCTGTATAGTCACCCAGGGCCAGTGCTCAGAAGGGCCCTAGCTTGGTTTAATGCTCTGCTCTGGCTGTCTTGAAATTCTTTATCATTTTGGAAGGGCCCACGTGTTTTCAATTTGCACCAGGCTCTGCGTATTACACAGCTGAATCTGATTACAGGTTGCCTCTGTTCTCTTCTCCAGGGCATCCTATACTTGAACCAGGATGTGCCCAAGGAACTACTGGAATTCCTGAGTCTTCGCCACTTGCCCATAGTCCCCAAGGCCAGCAGCTGGGGGTGAGCATCTCTAGAGGCGCTTGGCATGAGAGGGGCCCCAGTGTTGTGGGGACAGGGGCTCTCTGCAGCCAGCAGGCGAGGAAAGGTTTTAGAGGTCAAGCCCCTTTCCTTCTTGTATCTGCCAGGCCCTAGCCTGGTTCTTCCTCTTTAAGACACACCTCCCCAGTAGGCTTTCTTGACCCCTGTGGAGGGGCTGTTTTCTGAAGAGCCTTGGCTACCCCGGGTGCCTCCCGAGCTGAGTTTGTTAGAAATAGAAGCAGCAGTCCCCTGGGAGGTGAAATTCTGGGCTTCCGCATCTCCACCCCTGCCACACGCCCCCCTGCCCCCCCACGGGCATCCCCAGGCAGCTCACAGCCTCTCTTCTTTTCAGCGCCCTGGGGGAGTTCCTGCCCGGCAACAGCAGGCAAGTCCAAGTCCCTGTCTGCACTGGGTTCCTGCTGCCCCCTCGTGGCCATACGCCAGGGCCTGAAGTCTCTGGCCTGTCCCCGTGCTCCAGGTTTTCATGTTGTTGCCTCCTGAGCCCACTTCCCACTTTTCCTCTGTGGGTCCCTGGTGATCTCAGTCCTTAGTCTCCACCCAACCTGACACTTTTCTGTTTCCCCCTCCACTGTTCATGACCCCTTTTCTTCCTAGCTCACAGCTGTACCACCGGCCTGTTATCAGCTTCTGCATGGATCCTTATATTTGCATCCCATCCCCAGGTGAGGAGGTGCCTCTGACCCATAATCCACACTTAGGGCCCAGGTACCAGGGTGGGAGTGAGGGTGAAGTTGATATTTCTCAGCTCGCAGGACCCCTAGGCAGCATCTCCCTCCTACTGCCCCCCTTTGGGGCCACACCTCCCTGCTGTTCCTGTGCCCCTGTAGCCTGCTTTGTATTTTCCTCCAGGAAGTAGACATGGTGAAATGAGCTTGGCTCCCCTGGTCTCCATTCTTTACCAGCCTGGCTTTACCAAGATGTGAACAGAATGTGAACTGGGAATGCCAAGGCCTCATTTGAGGTGGCCAGCTGCTACCTGCTGCCTTGGCAGGGACCCCTGTTCTCGGGGAACAGGGGGTGCTGAGCCTATGAGCCCGAGCTCAGGGAGCTGCAGGCCTGCAGCCAGGCCCGCCCCACTTCCTCTTGCCCTGAAGCCCCTACCCCTTACTCCTGTTTTCCTTCTGTCCTAGAGCCTCTGCCCAACGTGGTGGTGAACGGTGTGCTCCAGGGCCTCTATGGCTTCAGCGCCAGCACAGCTAAAGCCCAGCCAGAGTCTGCCTGTCACCCTGCTCCAGTGCCACCGATGCCCTGACCAGTCCAGAGGGCTTTAGGCCACCTGCCAGGACAGTCATGGACCTCAATCCTATGAAAGGGACATGGGCTGGGTCAGCCTTGGCCTGGACCCCGGACTCACCACCCTCCACCCCTCCAGGCTCAGAACTCAGCTGCACTGGTGTCTGAGGTGGTAGGATCCTGCACTCCTAGAGCCCAGGGGCCAGGGTGGGGACAACAGAGAATAGGGAATAAAGGGAGAATTCCTTTAGAATGTTCATAGCCCACCAGTTTGGAGGTGGGCTATGAAAAGGGGCAGGTGTATTCCTTTACCTACGTCAGGAGAAAGGCATGGCGGGGACATGCAAAGGTTGAGGCACAGTGGCTAGCCAAGTTCAGAAGCAAGGGGTAAAAGCTTCTGTTTGACATTTTGTGCGTAGCACATTTTTCTGTGAATGTCCAGATCTGTTTCCCCCTGCCCTCCCAGACTTGTGTGGCCAGTTGGAAATGTCTGGTTTGTGTTCATCTCTCCCTCATTTCTGGAGGGAAAGGGTTCAGGCCGGAACCCAAGGAGGGGACAGGCACCACTGCCACAGGAGCCCCAGGCGGGCTGGCACTGGACTTAGGGTCGGGTGGGTGGGTGGGTGTGCCGGAGGCCCCAGAACCCAGCCCATACGCAGATTATAAACACCTTTTTTTTAATCCGTCAGTGTTTGTTGGTAGGAGTTTGTTACAAAACTGGGCCCGCGGGCCCGCAGAATGTGGGGGGAGGGGTCCGCTCCATCAGATGCCAGCACTACGGCCAGTGCAGCATGGAGCCCTGTGGCGGGCTGTCTTCACCCCCAGGAGGGCAACAGGGCCACACAGACAGTCGCTCAAAGGGAAGAGGTCCCTGGGGCCCTACTCCTTGGCGATGGCAAAGGGCTTCTCCACTTCGATCTTGCCACAGTCTGCGATCGTCACGTCCTTCAGAGGCCTGTCCCGACCGTCTGTCTTGGTGCTCTCCACCTTACGCACTACATCCTGGGGAGGAAGGCAGAGTGTCAGGCGGTCTGCTGGTCGAGGGAGACAGGCCCCAGCGTGCGGCTGCGAGGGCTGAAACCTGCACGTGATGAACAGTGTACGAACCACGAGGCACCAAAATCCTAAGGGCATCGTGGCCGGGCGCCAGCCCAGGGCAAGAAGAACCCAGATTTGACAACAGGAGGATGCAGTAGTTTCGATCCTCTGAAGTATGACCCAGGCTGGGCTAGGGGTGAGGAGGGGGGCGGCTGGGCCCTGTACAACCGACGGTGGTGCCAGGACATGCCTGACTGAATAACGGGATGGAGGGTCCTCAACTGTGCAGCCTCACCGAGACCTCCTGGCTGGCCTCTGCCTGGGGCCTGGAGGGATTTAGAACTTGGAGGCAGGACTTCCCTGGCGGCCCAGTGGTTAAGACTCTGGGCTTCCATGGCAGGAGGCACGGGTTCGATCCCTAGTCGGGGAACTAAGATCCCGCACGCTAGACGGCATGACCAAAAAAAAAAAAAAAAACTCGGGGGCATAGAGAGGCTGTTTAGTCTCAATTCCCCCCAGGTTTGTAGAAAAAAACACTGGTCAGAATCTGTACATTCCCTTCTGGGGAAGGGATAAAATATATGGATCCCCTGCCCTGGGGTCTGTGTCAGATCCCTGATCAGGGTTGCCTACAGTTAGTCCCTCCCCCCCCAAACTCACCATGCCCTCTAGAACTTTGCCGAACACTACATGCTTGCCATCTAACCAGGCTGTCTTGACCGTTGTGATGAAGAACTGGGAGCCGTTGGTGTCTTTGCCTGCGTTGGCCATGCTTACCCAGCCAGGGCCATAGTGTTTCAGCTTGAAGTTCTCATCAGGGAAGCGTTCACCATAGATGCTCTTCCCTGGGAAGAAAGAGTAGGTCAGGGGAGCTGGGGGAGCCCCAACGAAGCAGATCTTCGGGGCGAGGATTCCAGAGGCTGAACCTGTCCCCCGTGCCAGGCCAGGCTCCAGTGGAGTACAAGGACGTACAAGCGGTTCCCTTCCTACCCTCTGGCCCTGGAGCCAAACCATACTGACAGCCCAAGTGGGACATGAGGCCAGGGTGATTTAGTGAATAGCTCACACAATGATTACTCTGAGAGTATAGTTTTACGACTTTCAAATAAGGCACATATTAAAAACTACCTTGGCTGTGGCCTGAGAGGCCTGCCATGGGGACTTACTTTAGTGGAGGGAGGTGCTGTGCAGGATGCAGGGCAGGTAAGAACCCTCCAGAAAAGGAGGACTAGGGCTTCCCTGGTGGCGCAGTGGTTGAGAGTCCGCCTGCTGATGCAGGGGACACGGGTTTGTGCCCCGGTCCGGGAAGATCCCACATGCCGCGGAGCAGCTAGGCCCGTGAGCCATGGCCGCTGAGCCTGCGCATCCGGAGCCTGTGCTCCGCAACGGGAGAGGCCGCGACACTGAGAGGCCCGCGTACCACAAAAAAAAAAAAAAAAGAAAAAGAAAAAGGAGGACTGCTGTGGCTGACCAGCTTTTCTTCCTAAGAGCCCAAAAGATACTGAGGACACTCCAAAGCAGGAGGAGAGATGAGTGGGGAGGGGCAGGGAGAAGCAAGAGAGAGGGGCCGCCATTTCAGTTCTGGAAAGTCAAGAGCCTCTCATCAACGCATGAACCAAAATAAAAGGTGGCTCTGAGTGTGTTTACTGTGTCTGTCTGTGGAGGGTCTGGGGCCAGCATACAAGACAGTGGAGCCGAGAGGATCTCTACCCCATTCCAGAGATCCTAACCTAAGTTCCCAAGGCTGGTTCCAGGAGAAATACTGCACCCTTCTTTGTCCCTGTCCTCTCCTAGAGATTCACACTGTGCACTAGAGGCCCCAGGAAACCCAGCAGCAAAGAAGTAATTTTCATTTTGTTTTACCCAACACCTTTCAAACTTATTTGCGTACGAAACCTTTTTCCTCTTCAATACACGTATTTTCATCTTGTGGTTCCCACAGAGTGGAACCAGGTTGGGAAGCTGTCCTAGACTGATGCTGAGGAGGTATTTCTGATTGTACAGTAAGTGGGAAGTTTGAAAATCACCTGGCCAGGAAGGACTCAACCAGACAGGAGATTGGGGAGCCTCTTTACATCAGTTTTATATTACTTGTTCTACTTCACCAAGAGATCACGGCGCTGTGACTTGGGGTGTTTTCTAATAGCATGACAAGGAAGACTTGTTCCCCCTTCCTATCAAAGAGAGAATAGGTTTGGAGGGGAGTAGTGGGACCAAATAAAGCAATTTTTATTTGTAATGTGAAATGCGAAAATAAAACTGTCAACTCTTTTAGTTTTTCTTTAAAAAAAGAGGATTCCCATGTGAGAATCCTCTTTGTACATCTCAGTGAACTGCAGGACTTCAACTACTGCTGCTATCCAGAAAATTCCCAAGTCTATATCCTTAGCTCCAATCACTTTACCAAGATATAAGGAGTCCCAAACTTGAATGGATAGTGAAGGTTTTAAACTCAACATACTTTGTCACCTTTCTCTCCAGACTTCAGTTATTCTTTGGACGTTTGTTTCCTCCGCGCGTTGTCAATGTTGTCCTCACCCCCATCACGGATTCATCCTGTTCTCCCATTCCTGCTACCCCCGCTGCAATCACGGCTAATGCTCAGAATGGGACCATTGTGCCAGAGGGCTGGTGCAAGCATGTGAAGCATAAAAAACCCACCCTGTAAGGCAGGAGCTAAGAGCCCCATTTCAAAGACGAAGAAACCGAGGTACAGAGGTTAAAGGCACCCCAGCTGGGAAGTAGCAGAGCTGGAATTCAAACCAAGATCAAGGTGGTCTGGCTCTCGAATCTCTGCTCTTACCCACTAGGTATCCTGCCTGGGTTCAGGCCCACATCGCCCAACGCAGGGGCAGCTGCACCAACACCCCTGCCAGTCTGCTTCTCCTGTGTCCATGTCCTGAATCTGCCACATTATTATCCCTCAAACTCCTTTGCGATCAGGCCTTGCTCCCATTCAAGTCTTCAGCGGATCCTCACTCCGTGGAGGACAAAGCCCTGGGTCCCTGGCCTGGCCGCGGCCCGCCACTCTGGGTTCCCGGTGGGAGCTTCACTTCCATCCTCCTGACCCCACCTTTGGCCAAGTTCCTGCCGCAGACCAGACCTGAGCTCACGCCTTAACCCTGCCTCTTCCCTGCCCATGCAAATTCTCCCCAGCCAGATCTGTCCCCGCTCAAATCTGTCCTCACGTTTACGAGGCCATTTCCTGATCACCTTGGCGCAAAGTGAGTCCTTTACTTGTCGGCACTTTGACGACAGCTGACTTTACTTACCACTCGCTGGGCACTACGCACTCAACATCTCACCTCACCCTCCCAGCACCCACAACTCTTACCACTTACTCTACAGAAGAGGAAACTGAGGTTCAGAGGACTCACTTGCCTGAGGTCACAAAGTAAGAAGGTGGCAGACACCCAACTGTGTGTGACTCCATGACTACAGTGCTTTTGTATCACGTCTGCTTTGTCTTTGTCGTCCAGCTAGCTACGACTTACATCTTGTATTATGTCACTTTCGTAGTGTTTTCTCCTCGTTCTTCCCACCTCGACGATAAACCACTTGAGGACAGAGCCTGAGCCCTAAAAGCTGTGTTACAGCCCATTTGTGACTTTTCAGGTGCTGGAAGTGAAAGGGAGTTGCCGTCCCACCGGTTTTTGCATCCTCGGCACCCACCACAGAGCCCGGCCCAGTAAATGTTGATCGGTGGGGTGAGCTGCAGCTGTGGTCTAAAGGAACAGCAGGCTGTGCACCCAAGTGTGGTGAGACCTGTTGGTTAGTCCAGGCTGTCTGTCTGTCCTACTGTACAAGTAGCGCAGGTGAGACTGCCAGCTCTTGTCAAGTGGTCTCTGGGGGGAGACTGCCAAGGAGAGCAACTTCTCCCACCCTTGCTGGGGCTTCCAAGGCCGCCCACACAAGCTTTGCATGCCTGACCTAGAATCACCTACAGGTGTTTCACTTTGCTCCCCTCCCCGCAGGGCGTACTGCGAGGCAAGTCACCGAGGCTGTAGGCCTGGATCAGCTGGTCTGCCAGCTGCGTGAGAGTCTCTTATGTCCACCTGAAACCCATTCTTCCCTCTCCTTTGTACTGGGTTCCCTGGCCCTCCCACCTTGGGGGCTGCACCGACAGACCCCTCTGCCCAGAGGATTTGAGGTTACCTCCAGTGCCATCTCCCCGGGTGAAGTCTCCACCCTGGATCATGAAGTCCTTGATCACACGATGGAATTTGCTGTCTTTGTAGCCAAATCCTTTCTAGAAAAAGGGATGAGAAGGTGAGAAGGCGGCATGAGGCACCAGGCAGACATTAAATAGGCCCTGCAGGAACCCAGCCCACAACAACAACTGCTCACAGAAGAGAAACCCCTGCTGGCAGATTCATCCTTCAACGTGCCACTGGGTGACCAGTAATCAAAGGCCAGGCCTGGAGCACACAGATCCAGGAAAGGCTATAAGACCGCACATTTCCTCTGCCTTTATACAATTCTACTTCATACATAATGCCTCCACCTTTCCCCTCTCGTTTTTTCCTAATCTAATCATAGGAAGAGAAGAAAACTGACCAAAAAAAAAAAAAAAGTTACCTGCCGACCCAATGGGAAGTTGGAATGCAGACTTCCTTTTTTTTTTTTTTCTGCATGCGGGCCTCTCACTGCTGCGGCCTCTCCCATTGCGGAGCACAGGCTCCGGACACGCAGGCTCAGCGGCCATGGCCCACGGGCCCAGCCGCTCCGCGGCACGTGGGATCTTCCCGGACCGGGGCACGAACCCGTGTCCCCTGCATCGGCAGGCGGGCTCTCAAGCATTGCGCCACCAGGGAAGCCCCAGACTTTCTTAAATGGGGCTTTCATTTCCTTAAAACCTGGAAAGCTCTGGGCCCCTCACTCTGGTGCAGAGACCACAAACTAGTTTCCCTGGATGTTTTCTTTGGTTACTGCAAAGTCTCAAAGATGAAAAATTTTCTCAAAAAAAGAAAAAAAAATTCTAATTCTGGATTTAGTTAAAAAAAACTGAGAAGATATGATAATACTGGGTTCCCAGTGCCAGAGGACACAGCTGGTACTCCGTGACGGCCACTGCTATGGGTGGGCCACGCTCTGCAGTTCAGTTTCCCGCCAACCCTACTTGCCAACTCCACTGCCTGTGAGCTTGGCTACCTCCGCTCTAGCCACTTACCTCTCCTGTAGCCAAGGCCACAAAATTATCCACTGTTTTTGGAACAGTTTTTCCAAAGAGACCGATGACCACCCGGCCTATATCTTCATCTCCAATTCGCAAGTCAAAGTACACCTGAGGAAAAAGACAATTTCAAACTTAGCCTCTTAAAAGGGTCCTTCCTAGGGAACCGAGGGTCCAAGAAGCTACCCGGAGGATGCGAGAAAACAGACCCATATTTTAAGAGAAGTTTCTGAATCTGATTTTGGTGGCGACAAAAACCCCATGAGAATCTAATGAAAGCTCCATTTGTTTACACTCTCCTTAGACTAGAGTAACAACCTTTGCTCTAAATAAATAATGGGCCCAGATTCTAAAACTTAACATCAAAACACCATAAAGATGGGAGCCTAAGCACACCACTCAGGTGTAAACTATTACACTGCTGTGCTTTGTAACTGAAGTGGCTAAAATCTGGCCTACGTAGAGAAAAGACTGGCAATCTGGCAGGCGTGATCTTTCACCATTTCCTCAGCACTGTGGGGTATCTGCAAATAGGCGACTCTGAGTCTGCAATGCCGGCCCCAGCTGGGCATCCTGGGCGCCAACGCCTGGGTCAGGGCTGGGCTCTCGGGGAGGGTCCGGGTCATTCTCCAGTCTGAATGGGGGAGGACGGCCCAGGCGCCAAGAGGCCACGACAGGGAAACTAGGGAGGGGCAGAGCCAAGGCCGAGGACGCCCAGGCCCAAGCTCTGGGACCCGAAATGCCTCGGACATGCGTGACCAGAGGCGCCAAGGCCGGAACCCAGGCGGCGGAGGGCAGGCCTCGGCAGGCAGGTCTGGAGACGGGAGGCTGGACCTTAACAGTGACTTTGGGCCCCTTCTTCTTCTCATCTGCAGCAGAAGGTCCAGGCAACAGCAGGAAGAGGACGGAGCCCACGATGAGGGCGGCGACGAAGAGCACCTTCATGTTCCGCTCCGAGAGGCGCAGCATCCACCGGGAGAAGCTAGCGCGGGCCGGGCTGCCGAGGCTGGAGGAGGGTAGGGGCGCGGCGACGTGGGCCCGGATCCTCCACCGAGCGCAGCCGGGGGGAACCGGGGCTCCTGCAGGCCTCCTAGCGGGAGGCAGGCCCCATTTCCCCCTCTGGTTGGGCGCCAGATGGTAGGTCCCCCTGGGGGGCGGAGCCCGGCTCGCTGACTGGGCGGGCGGAGACGCGGGCTCGTGGGTGGCTGCCACGTTACTGTGGCCTCATTGGCTTCACAGCTCGTCGGCGCCCACTAACAGGAAGGGGATGAGCGGAAGGCGACGCCCTCTCCAAGAGCCCCGGATTGGGCTTCTGAAGAGGCTACCAGCCCAAGCGGAGAGACCCCATGGCCCGCCGCGCCTTTGTGGGAGTGGAAGTCGTTTGGCAGGTGGTGACCGAGGCTTTAGGTTAGGAAGTCTGTGGATGGGGCAGAAGACACTGGTCGTTGTCCGTATTGGGCCAGTCAAGGGTTAGTCACACCGAATTGGGTTTAAATGTGTAGCCTCCAAAAACTCAGGGCACGTTTATGCCTACCCAGAGTATATAACCTTATACAGCTCCGTCTGTCTTGCAAAACTTGCTTCAAAACCCACTTCCTTTTGACTTAATCCCTGTCACTGTCCTACCTTTTTTCTCTCCCTTCTCTAATCTTACTGTGCTTACTGCTGTATGAGTCAACGCACACTATTGTATACTGTGGTTCTTAACTTCCTTTTTTTACCTGTTTTCCCAAGCAACTACATTTTAAAATTTTTATTTATTTATTTTGGTGAGAAACGGACTGTTGCTCTTACTTTGTATACAGCTCCCCCAACTGCTTCAGGGCTAAGTGCTCAACAAATGCTGGATGGAACAGCCGTCACGTTGGCACTGAGGTGGGAAATAATATCTGCAAGGGTCTGAGGCTGAGTCCCTCTTTTCTAGAAACCTCCCGGAAGGTCAGGAGTAGTCGTCAGATGCGCCCCCAGCAGTATTTCAGGGCTCCGAAGACGCTTGTTCCCAACAGTCCGCAACATATATACTTAAGTACTGCAAGTCTAGCACACACGCACACCCAAAATTGCCACTGACATCTTTCTAAAGCTGGGAACCATGACATTATTAAATGTCTTTAATTTTCAAAGATTAACTTTACAGAAATTCCTGGTCTTCACAGCCCAGATTGTAGGTAGACATGGCTCCATTTCTATAGTCGAACTTGGCAATTTGGTCTCTATATAAGGTGCCGACCTGAGTTTGAGGTTATGCATGGCCACTGACATTACCTTGTCCTTCCTTACACTGAGGTCACTGCAGAGCTTCAACAGACAGTTCTCTCAAATAAATGCAAATAACATTTGCTGTTTCTAATTCTCACACCTCAATCCAGACCACCTCTCAATGAGGTGGAGGTTCTTCTACGTAAAACGGTTGCACTGAGAAAGATGATCTTTCAACCCCCTCTTCCTCTCCTCCTTCATTTTTTGGGTCTCTTAAGCCTCTTTCCCCACTCACTGGTCTCACATTGCCCACACTGAGAAAATTGTTTACCAAGCTATGTTTTCAAAGTAGCCTTCTCCACATGAGGAACTAATTAATGCTAAAACAGCATTAATGAAAAAAAATAAGCTTGACGGATACAGTGTCCTCAATATGAAGTTTTTCTCTCATGATGATTTTTTAAAAAAATACTTGGCTGCACCGGGTATTAGTTGCAGCATACAGGATCTTCAGTTATGGCATGCAAACTCTTAGTTGCAGTATGTGGGATCTAGTTCCCTGACCAGGGATCGAACCCAAGCCCCCTGCATTGGGAGCACAGAGTCTTAGCCACTGGATCACCAGGGAAGTCCCTCTCATGCTGATCTTAAACGTGTTTTTTACTAGTGAAAGAAGAAATCGTTAAGTAGCAATTGAGTAGTAACAGAAAAAATTGGAACCAATGATGGCCAGACTGGTGTTTTGTGCCATATATGCACATCATAGTTATACCTTCTGTCTGTATAGATGTTCTTCATCAGTAGAGCAGAATTACAAAGCTGCCATTTCATAGTTGTTCCAGAGCAGATCCTAACTTCCTGGTGTTCTAGCACCTAAGAACCACAGGGATACAGGAATTAGTATGTGTGATGAATGTCCAAATTCTACCAGAAATATTTATTGTTTTTTATTTTATTTATTTTTGGCTGTGTTGGGTCTTTGTTGCTGCACGCAGGCTTTCTCTAATTGCGGCGAGCAGGGGCTACTCTTTGTTGCAGTGCGGGGACTTCTTGTTGTGGTGGCTTTTCTTGTTGCGGAGCACGGGCTCTAGATGCACGGGCTTCAGTAGTTGTGGCTTGCAGGCTCTAGAGCGCAGGCTCAGCAGTTGTGGCGCACAGGCTCAGCTGCTCCGCGGCATGGGGGATCTTCCCAGACCAGTGCTTGGACCCCTGTCCCCTGCACTGGCAGGCAGATTCTTAACCACTGCGCCACCAGGGAAGCCCCAGAAATATTTAAAGTGAGCTGCTTATAAATTTTGGAGATTAATCCTTTGTCAGTTGCTTCATTTGCAAATATTTTCTCCCATTCTGAGGGTCCCACAGGAGAGGTCAATGTTCAACCCAAAAGAATGACGCAAGAATGCCAAAGTATCAGGCATTATTTTCATTCCTGGAGCCTTGTTACTAAGAGTCCTAGACGGATTCTCCGTTACAAATGAACCAGGAGAGCTTAAAAGCAGACAAACCAACCAACCAAACAAGCAAAATTAGCCAAGAAAGGTAAGAGATTTTATTGTACATACAAAAAGGGTGCAAACTGAGTCCTTTCCTCCCCAGATTGGAGAAGAGGTATACTTAAAGATCACATTTGTGTTTTCCATGGTGCCCTAGGAAATGGGCTACTCTGAGATAATATCAAGACCCATTTCCATTTACTCCAAAGAAGGCTTCTTCCTCTGCAGAGGAGTTTCTACTTAATGGTGTACAAATCTCTCTCCTGGAGGAACTGTTTCAAATACCCTTGAAATTGACATTCATGTTTAAAAATACTACAAGTTTCATTTTCACAGCTGAGCTTTGCAGACCAGTGCCAGGGTTTATGAAACAAAACTACGTATCTAAAATAAAAGGTTAAAAAAAAAGGCATTTAACAATAATCAGACACATCCACGCATCGATTAAAACTGATTTCCACAGCTGATTTATACATTATCTAGTCTTAAAAAATTGCAGTCAACATCCCAACATCTTTTAAAAAGTACAATGGGCAAAGATTAAAGAAACAGACAAAATAATAATATAATAAATTAGAGCATGTAATACATCCAATGGGAATTGATGAATGAACATTATTTTCCATTGGGGAGGGCTTATAATATTTTTGGTTTCATCTTTTTTTCTGCTGTTTACTCTTCTGCTTGATAAATGGGGCTCATTCCCAGAGCCAGCTTGCTGCCACACCAATTTGAGAAACTCATTTGTTTCTTGTTTACTTCTGAGAATATTCAGGAACACATGGTCCCAGCAACCTGGGCTGTGAGGTTTTTTTTCTTCAGGTGGGCTGTGAGTCTTTATGGAAGTGAAATGCATACAGATGAGTGCTGGCACGCACGTGCACACACAGACACACACACACACACGCATACAGATGCAACCACACACACCCATCTGTAGATACAGTCCCCCGTAAACCCCCGCCAAAGAAATGGCTCATCTTCCTGAGACATTCCTAACAGATTGATAAGCCTCTTAAAAAAGCTTTCGGTGTAAGGGCTGGCTTGGGAGTTGGTCTGGAGCTCAAAAAGAGGAACACTGAAAATGTCTCACCTGCTCTGAAAGAGGGGATTTGCGGGGTCGGGGCAATCAGGATAGCTGTCCTCTTGTGTGTGTTACTGGGACGACTGCACTGCATCCCCATTTCTTACCATGGATAACCCTCTGCTTTGAAGGTGGTGATGACACTGGAAAGATGATTGTGAGAAGTAAAAAAAGAAAAGTAACAAAATAAATTCTGTCCACAGAACTGAGGTTTCTTTATAACACTGAGTTTGGTAATCAAACTAGAAATATATGGAGTACACATTCACTTTTTCCTTTGTAATACAAGCTGAGCTACAAACTCTGGAGTGGACTTCCTGGTCGCTTTTTGAGGAAATATGTCAACTACTACTGTCTATATCCAGGGAACCTACTTACTATTCTGAATACAATGGAGAAACCTATTCTTTTGCACTCAGTCACCTGCAAAAGGAATTAGGAAAAACATTTTTAAGACTGCTTAATTGATCAAAGACTTCCAAGATTCCTTATTTGTGGCTAAAACACTGCTTAAACCCTCAGAAGAGCCATGGTTTCCTCTTTTTCTTATTCAGAAACACAATCACTCCCCTCCCCCATCAAAAACAAACAAACACCCAAGAAAACCAAACCACAGGCATCCCATTTTGATTCCTACCAACCCATCATGGGGAAGACTCTGGCCGTCAACCTCTAGAGGGACCTTCCTGGAGCCCTGAAGTTGGCAAAAGCAAGAACCCCAGAGACAAGTACCTGCTGCTCAGGCCAATCCATATGGGGTGCCAAGTTATCCTGGCTCCCTAAGGGTTTCTGGAATTCACCTGCCCACCTTGGGGCAATAGTGGCTTGGTGGCAGTGGCCTGACAAAGGCAGTGTTGGCTGTATGACAATGCAAGCTCCCGATCTGAGAAATTCTAGCCCTAACATGGCTCTGACGCTGGAGACAATGTTGTCAGGGCAACTCACTGGGAATGAAAACTAGTTTAAATATGAAAATGGAAGAGGTGACTGCGACACACGAGGCATGCAGACTTGGGAGAGATGCATCAGAAGAAAGATCAAGTTCCTTAGAGGAGATCCTTTCTAGGCTGCCGTGGAAGTACTTATTTTTGAAAAATGCAGGCCATGCTGCTCACTGGAGGGGGAGCAAGCTGTCTCTTTTGCATAAAAAAAAGTTAAGGCTATGATCTTTAGTAACCACTCTGACATAACCTTACCCTCACTCATTTCTGACAACAGAAGTGGTTACTAACACTGAGAACCAACACTGAATATGTACTCCCAAGGTACATTTCCAGTGAACCAGGTTGGAAGGTACTTTAGAGGCGATGGACACGTCTTCTGGCTAATGGCAGGGGCTGTCTCTACGAACTTGGAGTTCACTGAGAATGAAGAGGCAATCAACACTTCTACTGGAAAACTCAGGATCCTGCTGTCTTCCGTGGCCCTATATCCCAAAATAAAATGGGGCTTTAATTGGAGGCCAACCTCATCACCTGACTTTGTACCTTCCTAGACCGTTTCCTCCTAGACAAAGCCAAAATGGCAGGAGTATGTTAATTAAGGCAGACATGAAAGCATGCTGCTGCTGGCACACTCTGCACATCCTTGCAGAGCAGTCTGGAGTGAAATCACTGGGAAACGCCAAGGGCTGCACAGCAAGTAATCAACCCTTACTGCACAGACACAGCCATGCTCTAGTCACAAGGGAAGGATCCCTTACGTCTTGGTGGATTCCTGGCCTGCTTGCTTCAATCTGCTCAGGACGCAATGCCTGAAGGACTGCAGGGCTTGGGAGAACCCCTAATGTTGTTAGTGCTTAATGCTAACCCAGCAACTGCATCAATCCTGAAGAAAAAGATCCCTAGGTATCATGGTTATGGAGTGAAGGAAGCTCAAAGACTACAGAGCAAGTGGATTTGGGTGGGCGGTAGGTGGAGGGAGTGCCCAACCCCGAGGCCCTGGCTGAGGAATATAGCTACTTGACGACAGCAACGGGGCTGAGGAGGGAGGCCTGATGGGATGTGCTGATGGGGATGAAACTCATGGCCAAATTACTCCTTAGGTATCCTTCTTAAAAAGAAAAAAAAAAAATTTTTTTTTCTTTTTTAAAGGAAGATCACAGTAGACTCTCTCGGGGGTCTGGAACCGCCCTGGAGTACCAATGGCCCTGGGAAGGTCACCATTACTGTGCATGCCAGAAGGACTTGGGCTCTTCACCTTTGTTATGAAAAATCAAATATCTAGTAAGAGATCTGAGGGGGGGCAGAGAGTGAGAAGAGTGCATTAGGAAGAACCCCACAACTGCTCACATTAAATCCCGCAATAGTGAGCCTTTAAAACAAAGTTAAGACCCTGAAAAAGTCACAAACCCAGCTGCAAGAGGGCTTGCCCTGCAGCCAAGCTGGTAACTGCCTTTGCTTTTTTGTGGAAGTGGGGAGGCACTTAGTGGAGTAAGGGGTGCCAGGGATGCTCCGGACTTTGCCACCATTTCATCTTGCCCTCCCATGAGAAGCAAGGCTTTTTCTACACAGGGATGTGGAGGTTAAAGATTCTATACGGGAAATTAGAGTTACCCAAATTGAGAAGAGTTACCCAAATGCCAACTGAGAAACTATGTAAGTTTCAGTGACAGTGCCTTAGCTAATGTCAAGGAAGCAAACCCCAATATTCAAAATTCTTGTGGGGAAGCAGTGTGACCCTGAATCTCCCAGCCATTCTGTTAATAGGAAATTTTCTTTTAAAGAAATGAATGATTACAATCTTTATATAAGCTAGGCAAATTTGAAGCCAGTGAAGTGATATTTCCTAGCCAAGGACCAGTGGAACACAGGTGAAGCCCAGTAACTCTGATCCACGCTACCGCTGCTATCTCTGCTCCATGTAAGACACATCAAGGGACTTGTCAGAAAATACCAACTACCAGAAAGTTATGTCTGCATCCTCCAGTCCAAAAGACAGCCCTACATCTCAAGCCAGAGGCAATGATTTCCGTGTTCCCAAAACCCCCAGACTAAGTCACCAGCCACTGTCCTCCATGGTTAGCTCTCTCTACCCCCAGATACAAGACCTCGTTCTCTGATGTAATTAATCCCTTCTCCTCGATCACATCTGGAATGAGAAGTCACTGTTTGGATAAGTCGCTCATCTCAAATGAAAATCAAGCACGAGAAGTTCTATTAACTCCATACGTTGGCGACTTTTCAAGCAGTGAATGAGGAACCAAGACCCTTCATGGCAGCATGTCTGGACATGGAGAGTGTACCGGGGAGAACAGGCTCTAGATGCGTGGCCATCTCATCTAGAAGGAGTCTAAGTCCAAGTGAGAGGATAATTTCACACCTTTCATTTCAGTCTCCTTTCCCCAGGAATTTTCCAGCACTAACCAGTCTCACCCTCCTGTTCACTATAGCCCCATACACTGAGGCCTAAGCCTGCAGCTATGGACCTGCTGGAAGAAGATTTGCAGGTTCTTGGTTTCTGATAAGGCAGGCCAGCCCAAATGCTGTAACTCAGCTATTGGGGCAAACAGTACAGACCAATTTTATTTCCTGGCCCTATGATGAGCCAAATCCTGAGGTTCCTCTGGCAGTTGGAAGGCAGGATCACTTTCCTCCTTCTTGTCCACTAGTGGCAATACAGTGGTGGCTGTTTCATCACTAATTTTGTCCCCCAAGTCACTAAGGAAGTCACATGGCTATCTAGTTGGAAGTCCCTGGCAGTGGAGGAAACAGATATTTCAGATTTTTGTTGTTAAGCATCTCCTTCTCTGGGATGAACTGTCTCCTGTCACAGTCTGGCTTGGCTGGCTCATCCCATGTGCTGGAGAGCTAGGTTGTCCAAACTGCAGGCTGATGAGGTCAAGAGGCTCTGGTAGGGACATTCTTCAGCAGCTGAGAAGACGAATGAAAATTCAAGTATGTTTCCTTGCCAACCTGAGAGTTCACTCAGAATGACACAGAGTTTGGCTTCTTCTCTTCTGGGTGCTGCAGACCCAACTCTTTCCATTGAGAATGTCCTCTGGACCCATGTTCTCTCTGAATGGCTTGGCTGGCCCCATCCCCCTCAAAACAGAAAAAAAAAGTAAAACTCCCAATATAACCAGACACAATATGCATCTGCCATGTTTTTTTGT
This sequence comes from Monodon monoceros, assembly GCF_005190385.1. Taxonomy (NCBI): domain Eukaryota; kingdom Metazoa; phylum Chordata; class Mammalia; order Artiodactyla; family Monodontidae; genus Monodon; species Monodon monoceros. The sequence goes on from NW_021703778.1 coordinate 67,180,698, forward strand.
TTAAAAAAAAAAAAAAAACTAAAAGTGCAATAAAGTCAGTTTTTTTTTGTCCTTTGCTCAGAACAATTTGCAATGTTCTACTACTGTCTGGAGAACAGAGTCCGCTTGTCAAGAAAGCTAAGAACGCCAACACACGGGGACAGTAGACTGCAGATTTCTCACAGCTTGTGTCCTACAGTGTAACTTCACAAGAGGGAAGGAGGGAGTAACCTGCACCCCGTGGCCAGCTCGGGATGGAGGCTGCACAGGCACAGAGGAAGAGGGAGCCATACTGCCAGACACACCTGGTGGGCAGAGAAGGTTCTTCTCCAGCCTTGGCCTGCATCTCCCTCCTACCTTCTTGGCCGCACCCCCAGCCTCTCAAGCTCCTTCAGCAGACAAAGCCTTCAGCTCATTAGCTTTTATGCTGGAGAGGGTTGAGGGTGGGGCAAGAACCAGGAGCAAGTAAACTAAGGGGAGGGGAGAGAATAGTAGTCCTTGAGTTTTTGTGAATGACACCTTCACTGTAAACAATAGGAAGGAGAGTCAACCAGGCAGCCCCAAGGGTAAGCAGTGGAGGACCAGTGGCTCTGGGACCTGCTCAGAGCCTCAGGCAGGTAGGGGCAGCCACTGACCCACTGGGCCCTGGCTGCCCGCACTGGCTCCTTCTGGGGGCATCTGTTTTTCTTCTTTTTGGTTTGGATCTCCACCCTCCCCCACAGAGGAGTCCCTTCCAATGAGAAATGGCAGGAGCTGCGGGTGCAATCGAGTCAGAGTCCCCAGGGCCTGAGGACTCCTGGGAGGCACGGGTCACTTGTGGCGCTGAGCAGTCTTCTTCCTTTTCCTCTTAAAGAAGCAGCAGCACCTGGAGCACAAGGAAGACCACAAGTCAGTGCGGGAGGCCCGCAGCTGCCAACAGATTTCTGCCTGCCTCTGCTTATTGCAGGGGTGGAACTTCCCCCTGGCACCCACCCACAGGGTCGCCCGCCATCTACAGTGCACATACTGGAGGCAGTGGGCAGTGTCTGCCAGGAAAGCCAAAGGAGAGAGCTGCTTTATTCCAAACCTAATCGTCAAAGTGCTGCAGGCTAGGCAGCAGGGCGGAAGCAGGCATTTTTGGAAGAAGGATGAAGAAGGCTTATTTCTCAGTCTAACACCCCAACCTGAAAGTCTCATCCTCCTTTATACTGAACCAAGGCTGGGGGTCCTCAGGGCTGCATGAGAAGAGCCTGCACTGTGTGCCCCTTCATACAGAGGGCAAAATTATTTAATGCAACTTCGGAGGTCAGTGGGTATGGAGGCTAAACTAAGGCAAACAAATGCCAAGAAAAGTATGATGTTTGGAACTCTAGGAGGCTCTCACATGCTACCAATGAAAGGATTAAGGGTTCTCTCTAATCTCATCCCTGCCCCCAGCCAGCTAGCTCCCTGGCGTAGGCAGGAGAAGCCCTGACCCTAATTGTGTGAGCCAGGATCTTTTAACTGAAATCAGCATAGCCTACTCTTCATTTGGAGAGGATCAATGCCACAGTTGATCACCAGGAAGCATCGGGTTGCAGGGTCCTCCTCGACTTAAGCTTCCCGAGGCTGCTGCTGTGCCAGACTGGGTTCAAGGACTGACCCTGCTTAGGGTGGGGCTGAGGCCTGATGCCTTCAACAGCCACAGCTCTGCCACAGCCTTTAGCTCGGGTACCCGCTCTGTACTGCTGTCTTTGGAACAGGAAGCCCCTCTTGCTCAGGCAGCGACTATTCCAGAAGGGGGTGATGAGGGCTGTGGCATGGCTGGTGCAAAAGATATGTCCTTTCCAGGAAGCTGACACATGGGAAATGAGAATGTGAGGGGCAGAAAGTGGTGGATGAGTCAAAGATGCCATGTGATGGAGGGGAGTAAACTGGAAGTGTCACTCAGACTTGCTGGATCCTTGAAACGAAAGCTTTTCTCAGAAACTATCTTTGGGTCTTTTACCTAATCCTTCTGGGTTTAATGTCAAAAATATTCATACAGAAATAAAGAGCTGTTGCTTACTTCCGCATACCCCTAAGTCCTCACTGTAGCTAAGATTCCCCCCTTTTTTAGTCAGACCCTTTTGTATTCCCACACCCCATGGACTAGTTATCAAAAACTTGGAGAAAGTGTCTTCTTAGAATGCAGAAATAGATGTTTACACAGACAAAATGATGGGCTTTAACCATAACTGAATGAATTAAACATGGAGATGTTGGAAACAGGAGGTTCTTAAGAGAGTCTTAAAAAAGATTTTCTAAGAGTATAATGACCTATGTGATGTACTATTAAATGGGTGTCAATATAGTCACTAAACAAAGTGTCCTTTGTATTTAGAGGCTGAATAAATTCTTTTAAGTAAAAATGACCAACACTTTTGATTGTTTTCAGTCCTTAAGGGAATCCCTGGGGAAGGATTTTAAAAAAAGGTCATTTTTTGTACATATGCTTTAGAAAACAGACATTCTTTCAAGCTGAATGTCCAGAAATTATTAAATAAGGTGAATTAAATCTCATGGGAGTACCAGTACTTCAATAGAGCTAGCTACCTGTTCCCTGTTAACCATGATTTTCAGAGGGATCACTAACATTTAAGTCAGTTTTTATTCTTATGCTTTTTGGAGGATGCTAAGATGATGATTTTGTGTTTTTACGTTAAGAACAATCATTAAAAAGTTTGAAATACTGTTTTGGTCCGTTGCAAATGATACAATTTCTCTTTTACCTCCTCCAAGGCAAGTCATAAGAATTATAAGCATATCATAACCTGATGTGCAAAGCTGAATTCACCTGACTGGAGGAGAGTGTGAGCTGTGGTTTAGAGCCTTAATTTTTGCTAGTTACTGTAGTTAAAACTTCAGCAGTAGCAGAAGCTTTTAATAATTCTACCCATGAGGAAACGGGCTCCACAATCAACTCTTTGGTTTCTGTGATGACTACCGGCAATAGGACCTGTGAAACTTGGTCAGACCCCAGACCAAGCCCACTGACTGACTCCATACAGATGTCTTACTCTCAGAAGAGACTGAAGGCAAGTGATGAACTCTTCTTGTGTCTTAGGTTTCCTTCCAGCTGATTCTTTGATTGGCTCTCCCTTCAGCTATTCCTTTACTATGTTTCTCTGCTGTACTTATACATTCTTCCCTTGCTCTAATGCCTTGTTTAAGCCCCACAGTATCCATCAAGTCTTCCTTAACCATCCCTGTCAACACTGACCTCTCAAGGGACAATACCATAAAAGTGTCCTTTCAAGCATGCATGTCTTATCTCTCCAGGTAGATTGTATCTCAGCTCTTTGGGGGAGGCCTTGAGACCCCCTAGAGTTCCAAGCACAGAGTGGATGAGCACAAAGTAGGCCCTGTATTTGCAGTCAGGATCATGTGACTGACATCTCACAGGAAAAAACAGACCACGATGATGTCAGATTACACAGACACATGTTTGCTAAATAAACAGGCCAAATGTACTCCTTGATACTGTAATACTATAAATTCTATCTCCATAAAACCCAATTGCTATCTTCAATACATCTCTGTCCCTTGGGAAACCCTGTAGGCAACTTGGCTTAGAGAGTTAGGGTACAGAAACCGGTGCCCAACTCAGTTACTGAAGACCAATAGAAACAAGGTAGTCACAGAGGCCAGCAGACTGTTATCACCACACGGAATATCATCCCACACGTGCAGTGTAGGAGATTCTGGCTCCAGACCACAGCAGACCAATCAGCTCACGAGCACCTGGAGCTCACAGGCAATGCCCAGGAAGCGAGGCACGGAGGGCACTGCCTTACAGTGGGAACGTGCCCCACCCAACGTGGAGCCGCCAGGGCTTCCCCTTCAAGACCCGCATGCTGCCCCAAAAGTGCATTCAAGGGACCTTCTCCAGGAGTGGGAGAGAGACTCCAATGTCTCACTAGCCAAGTCGGCCCTTGGCCCACTATATGCTCTTATAAGAAGAGAAAAGAAAAGAAAAGGAAAAAAAAAAGACAATAAATGAAAAACAAACAAAAAACTCAAAACAACAACAACAACAGCAAAATGTCCACCTCTCCCCCAAGAAGCAGCTCTCTTATTTGGAGATACTCATATTCTACAGATGGAAGAACCAGCTGAACCAAAAAGAAAAGTCACAGATTTTTCCAAAGCTAATAATTTTAAGGTTAGAGACCGAGCCACAGAATGTGACATTATCTGGCAACAACTGTCCTTGGAGTTGTGAGGAATAATTAGATTCTGATTATACAACTGGTACAGTAATCTGGTCTTCTTACCTCTGTCCCTCTCTGCCTAATAATATCTAGCCGTATTAATTTGAGAAAAAATTCACTCAGCTAAAAATGAAGAGACAATTTTGGATACGGTGGGATATTGTTCTGACAGGAGGAGGCTGCAATGTGGTGGGTTTGGAAGGAAAAAAGGAACAGATTAATTGCTGGGTACACGCCTGCCCATCCCCACCTTGTGGATCTAGTTCCCCAGTCTGGGTGGGTATGGCACAAGGTGGCATACAGGAGCCACTGAGTGTTCCTAAGGCATTTTGTTTGGCTTTGCCAATCCCAACCTAGCCTGGTCCGCTCCCCTAGCATGTGGACTGGAGAGAGGGACTCACCACAGGTTGAGCATTTTCAGGCAGCTACAGAGTGTGTAAAGAGAAAAACACAGAAAGGAAGAGAGAGAAAGAGAGATATTAGTCCACAGAGGTGAGATGGAAGCGACTCCCTGTGAGCCATGCAAACATGCAGTATGTGTCTGTGTTTAGTTTCTTCCTCTGTCAAGGCAGGGTGAGTAGGCCCAGGCCACTTGGTCCCCACACTAAAGTGGAGGGGGCAGGTGCCTGATAGAAGCATCGAGGTGGGAGCTGGATCTCAGTGAGGGCTAAGGCAAAACAGAAAGAGTTGGTGGGAGCCCCAAGAGTGGGCTTTCCTGGGCAACTTCCAGGAAGGTAGCAGGAGAAAGGGCATATGATCCTGCCTGTAAGAATTCAATCAGGAACCAAGGCCAAACCATTCTGGTTCCCACATGAAGTCTTACCGTGCAATTTGTTAAGCTAACCTCCCAAATATTCTGAGGGAAAGAGAAGTCCCTAGCCTTTCTATAACACCAACATGCCTGACCAAAGCAGCCAGCAGCTAGCTCTTTCTCTAGAGGGGAAAACAAGCTTAAGAGACACTTTATCTTATTAGGAGGTGACTAGCGAGGAGGGTCACTGCTCGGATTAAGGTATAACTGCCAGAAAAAGGCCTAAATCCCATTCTTGTTAATTCTCAGAGAAAATGAGGTCCACACTTGCTAAGTTGTAGCTAAAGTCAGTGGATAACCAAAAATTCCTGTGTTCTTACCATAACAAAAGTCAGCCAAAAAGCTTTGCCTTGCCTCACTACCCTTCCAATCACCCTTAAACAAGGACATGTGTCCTATATCTAGAGAAAAGGGTAAGTTAGATGTTTATTTTGTTTACAGAACAAAAAACGGGACCCTGTTATTTCTCTCCTCCTTTACACGAAACAAGCTGGCTGAGGAACCCAAAATCAAAAGCTGGGAAGTGAAGGTTTCCACACTGTTTCCCCAGTACTCTAGCTCAATCTTAATGTAGGCAACAGCCCCCTTTTTCCCACAAGCAGGCTGCATGGACAAAAGGCATCACAGATGTGTGCAATGAGGAGTTGTGTGGGATGCCCTGTGCTTCTCTTAGCTGTGACTTCTTCCCATGAAAGTGATCAAGCAGATGGACACATGGCTCCCCCGCCCCCAACCAATACATAGAAGGGCCAAGAAGAAAAACACATGGCTGTGCCCCGACAGTTCCCTGGACAAGATGGATTGGTAGCTCATGAAATCACTGGGGGAAATGCCACACAAAATGTCCTAAGCCATGAGCTTTTGGATGACAATTGGTCAAATACGACTGCTCCCCTCTGGTTTCCACATCTTTCAGAAGGCTCACACCTGGTACAGTGGTCTTTGCTGAATCGGGAGACTTTAAATTCTCTTTACATCTAGAATTTAGATTATACCAGAACAGAACACACCAGATTGAAATCTGTGTGTGTGACTGGTCCCCTATCTTATACACAGAATACAAACACCACATTCACATACACAATTAGTGTACACATTTACCAAAATGAAATGAGATAAATGGGTTCAAAGATAATTCTGTATAGGGCATATTATAAGACTAAAGCCCAATTCAATCCTGGTACTCAAAGTATAGTATGAAATCCAGAGCTCAACTTTTGGCCTTCAAAGTAATAGCCCCAACGGTGAATTGGGAGTGAGGTGGGGATGGGAACGGGCGCAGCCATCTTTCAAGCCCAGACAATGTTTGGATCTGACCACAAACATTGCCATCAGACCCAGTACAGCGGTTCCCAACCTCAGCGACATATTTGAATCACCGGAACTTTAAAAACTCCTGATGCTCAGGCCACATCTGGGATAACTTAAACCAGAATCTCTGGAGCCAGGATTCAGGCATTTGTATTTTCTAACATGCCCCAGGAGACTCCAAAGTGCAGCCAAGGTTAAGAAGTCAGAGGGTAGGAGTACCACACTGTTTATTTGGGAGAATGAAGTTTTGTCATGGAAACTGAAAAACTGTGAGAACCATTAAAACTTACAAAGCCCCTGAGAATAGGGAGCATGTTTCCTTTTACTAAAAATGGTCTCCTCCTGGCATTGACCCCCCACTCCCTTGTCCTCCTTACGTATTAGGGCCTTACATTAACCAGGAGAGGAGCATCTGAAGCTGCCTACAGTCAGTAGGGACTCAACAAGAGAGAGTCCAAGTCACCCTCGGTTGCTTTTTATCTACTGGGTAGGAATCCTCAAGTCTTGGCTTTTAAAGGAAACGACCTCTCGAAAGAAAAGTGAGCTCATCTAATAGATGGGCAGCAGAGCAGAGGAGTGGGCAGGGGGACAACCATGAAAAGTTGTATCTGGAAGAACGCAGATCTTGACTAGCCTCTACCTTTTACTGAGGCATAAGCATGTTCTGGTTTGTACTTAGGCTAGTTGGGGGCTCAAGGGATCACTTAAGGCAACAATATCACTATAAATATGGTGCCTGCTTCTGAAAACAAGACACTGGGATAGCCTGGATGTTCTCAAAGGGTTTATAAGAAAAGTCATCCGTGTCAGGTGTGGCAGCAGCTACCGATTGGTGAAGGACTTCTCTCTCCCTACCTCTTGTTGCCTTGGAGTGTAAATCTGGACCTGAATTTGGGATGGGGCAAAAAGGGAAAGAAGTGATAGAAATGCTGCTTTTGCAGCAGAATCAGCCATTATTTCACCTTCTACCCCATTTTCTAAGAGTTTAAACACAGACCATGCAGAGAGCACCAAGGGGCTGGTGGTATGGGCAGGGCAAGACATTAACATGCAAGAGAAGCAGAAAAGGGAGTGGGGTAACCTCCTCACCCTCTTGGGATTAGTGTAATTTCCTCTCCATCCCAAGACTCTTTCATTCAACAGGTGCAGAGACTATTTTTCTTGACTGACTTATCTGAGTCTCTCTAAATTCAGAGTCATTTAAGTGAGAACAAAAGGGCTCTGAGACCCTTGTCTAGGACTATAGATGCAAAGTGGTTAGCCAAGAACCAGAAATCAGATGCTGTTCAGCATGGCCCATGGTTTAGACAAGTAGATTTCTCTCTGTGTCCCTTAGGGAGCAAGAGGCTCCAGGGCCCCAAGAGGCTCAGGACTGCTATCTGCTGTAGCTCTCATACCAGGATTCTTTTAGTTCACTATGTCTTTTCATCCATGTGGACTAAAAATGTGACTGTCTTCTCAGAAATCACAGCTAAAGAAGGGCAGCAGCAGCCTTAAGGTACCATGCAAAAAATAAAATGGTCAAAGGAAGAAAGCTGTGGGCACAAGCATGAGGTATCCAGTCTGAAATGAGCAGCACACGAGAGGAAGAGACAGAGAAAAGGCTTTTCAACCTATAACTCAAGAGCCCCCTTGAAAGATGAACGTACTTAGCTTCCTCCACTACCTCCACCTCGGCGTGAGCTGTGATTGGTGCATTGGAGTGGGCTCCCGTAGGGTCATCGACATTCAGCTCTCCATTGGTTGAGCTAACCACCTGAAACAGAAGGACAGAGTGTGACTGACACCACGGTAATCGGAGCCTCCTGCCAGTGCCCCAGAGGGTCACTAAGGGAGATCTGGTCTCTAGCTTAGGTGACAGCCAGGCAGTGTTTGGAATGTTTGTTTTCCTGGGTTGGGGGGCTAAATGTCCTAACTTAGGGAATGTTCCCAGACCCATATCATGTGAGAACACAAAACTCAATGATTTAATTATATAATGATGATAACTTTCATACTGAATGCCTACTCTGTGTTAGGAGCTCTGCTACATTGTGTTGTGTGTGTATCAATTTAATCCTCACAAAAATCGTATAAAATTTTTGGTCATATTACTGTCTTTAATTCTATTCCTCTCAGTTTATTATGCTATAATTATATACAGACTCAGTGATGATGTTAAAAAAAATTCTAAAAAGGAAATCAATAGTGAGCATCAAAAACTATAAGCAATCACACTTTCCTTCAGAAATTTCTTCATGGCTTTGGACCATCGGTTTGAAGTTTCTCAACTAAGACTGCCACATCCTCTCTGGTGAAACGGCAGACAGTAAGGAAACACTTTCCCTTGGAAGACCAGTCTTATTTCAACAACCTTTATTTCAGGTTCACTGTCATCCCATTTCTCACTGACGGTCCCCGAACTGTAACTGAAGGCTCTCACTCCTGTCATCTGGTTAGGTGGAACCGATCAGGCTTCTCCTGCTTGTGCAGCTGCTTCTGTCACCTGCTTTCATTTCCAGCACATGATTCCTGTTTATGTGGGTGCTGGGAAGTGGGAAAAGGGACCCCGCTGGACAAACTACTCTGCTGTTAAAGACCTTGGCTGAAACATGGGAGAGAACAACAAAACAGGATAAATGGTTCAGATACCATACGCCCTCGGGTAAGTAACTTTTCATCTACATGAGACTGCTGCTTACGGACTGCTGTGAGAATTATACAAGAAAAGGCATGAGACAGTGTGTGGTACAACAGCTGGTACACAGTAATGGAGGCAGCACAGTGCAGCAGATGAGAAATGGGCTCTGCATTTACTCAGCCCTGGCTCTGAGCCCTAGCTCCACCACTTACTTGCTGTGGGTCCTTGGGCAAGATCTTACTTTCTGTGCCTGAGCTTCCTAATCTGTAAAACGGGCAAACAATGCTGCTTACCTAGCTGGGTTACTGTGCAGACCACCCACAGAAAGTGCTTAGCCCAGTGCCATGGTCCACGGTAATGGCTCAATAAACGTTCACAGTACTGTTATTCTCCCTCCATAAATGTTTACTCTAATCTCCCTCTAGATCTGGGGTCCTCATTAGCAGTTAATTTGCAAAAATTTCCTGCACACTTATAAAGAGGAAGGTGGAAGGAAATGTTTAGTATAAGGAGTCTTTGAGGAAGGGGTAGACAAGGTGAATACTACTTACCAGAAGTCTATACCCACCATTATTTCTAAACCAGAACTATTTATTACTCTTATTAATTATACAAGCTTTAAAAAAATTAAAACAATGCTGTACAGTTAGTCAAGGAAACATACAGTATTAAACTTGGACTTAACCCATGGGAGACCCAAGTTTCTGCTAGTGATCAAATTTAGCATCTCTGATCAATGGAACAACCTAACTTTGTCTCCTGACATGATATGATGAATACTACATAACATTATCTATATAGTATTCTTGCCAAAAAAAAAAGTTTTATCTGAATCTAAGTATGATGGAAAAAAACCAGACAAATCCAAAATGCAGGACATTCTATATGACAACAAGCCTGGATTCTTCAAAAAAGACATGCCTCAAAAATCTTTTTTTTTTTTTTAAACACAGAGGTGGCTGTTATAGATTTTAAAAGATTAAGAGACTAAGAGATTGAAGAAGACAAGAGGCATAACAACCGAATACAATGCAAGAACCCTGATTAGATCCTGAACACTATAAAATTAATTTTGGAGACAACTGGGGGAAATGTGATATGACTGTCCATTAGCTATTATGGAATTATTAATGTTCTTAGATATGACAATGGTGTTGTTGGTTACATGAGAGAATGGCTTCATTCTTAGGAGATGCAGGCTGAAGTATTTTGGGATAAAATGTACTTACAAATAGTTTAGAAAACATACCCCTCCCGAGTTAAGGCAAATATGGCAAAAATCAATCATTTGTTAATCTAGGTTAAGGATACACACAGGCTCACTGCACCCACCCCCGCCCCAGCCCTTTGCTTAGATTTAAAAATTTCAAAATGAAAAGTTGAGGAGAGAATGTTTACAGACTGGAGAAACCACAGCCTGTCATGCTAATGTTGTCCTGTTAATTTCCTCAGCCTATATATGCTTCTTGTGGGCACATTCTGGCTGCACACTAGGGATAATGCTGGTAAATTCATTCTGTGAGCACAAGGGTTAAAGGAGAAATCACAGTAAGTTTTTTAGTAGACGATTCAGGAACTAGACAAGATGTTAAATAAAATGTCTTGGCCTCTACTGACGTGAACAAAGCAATAGTAAGCACCACCACTGTGAATTACTTGGTGACTTTGGGTCACAGCACTTGCTTGTACTGTTTTGCATGTCTCATACTCTCTAATTTCTCCTTACTATGTTGCCGCTTGACCCACAAGCAATGTCCTTGAGCAATCTAAGGAAGAAGAGGTTATCCCCATTTTATAGACTAGACATCTTGTCTGTATCCATGAGTATCTGGTCTCAAACAAATCAGGCACAAATGGTAACCTTACCACCAGCTGTCTAACCTAGAATATACCTGGGAATCAATGGCAACTAATCTGGGTCTCTAGAGCATCCACTTAATTATTTCAGGTTGAAGGTACAGTTCGTCAAACCACTGAACAGTTGCCTAGATGAGCAGTGGAACAAAAACCTAATGTAGGTGACCCAAGAGCTGGATTCCAGGCCTAGCTCTACCATCAACATTCTCTTTGAGCCCTGGTTTCTAATTCTGTAAGATTAGGCCGATAACCACCTTGGTCCTATTTACCTTATAATTACTATGGTAGTTAAATAGAATGATGTTTAGGAAAAAAAGCAATTTGAAAAACTGTAAAGAACCTAACGAATGCAACAAATTATTAGTATTTGAAACTATCATTTTTATACTTTTCCATTTATTATTTTAGAATAACTTAATTAAAAAGTAAGCGTTATTTGTATATCTGGAATACTGACAATTTATTTTGCTGTAATCACTATTAATTTCTTTCTTTTTTTTTTTTTTTTGCGGTACACGGGCCTCTCACTGTTGCGGCCTCTCCTGTTGCGGAGCACAGGCTCCGGACGCGCAGGCGCAGCGGCCATGGCTCACGGGTCCAGCCGCTCCGCGGCATGTGGGATCTTCCCGGACCGGGGCACGAACCCGTGTCCCCTGCATCGGCAGGCGGACTCTCAACCACTGCGCCACCAGGGAAGCCCGTTTTCTCCATTCTTATATGGATTTATACCTTAAAAAAAAATCTCCTTATCATTTTTTTAGTGTTGTTTCAGGAGTGGGTGTGTTCAATCCATCATTTTTACCTATGAGATGTTCCTATGAGATCATTTTTGGTTTAGAGGACAAAACTGTCTCCTAACTTCCTGTGAATAACACAATCTTCAGTGAGTCACTCCATGTAAAGGCATATCCTAAACAATCAGCCTATCAAGATGCGTTTCTATGTGAAAAAGGCTTGCCTATCCCTTTATAAGAATTTACATTTGGTAGCTCTGGGTTCACCTGTGTGCCCCAACTGGTGGTGTCACTTACCACTATGAGAAAAATATTCAGGTTAAGATTATTAAAATAGTGACATATATGAAAAGTTAAGAGATGCAAGGTGTTCTTAAGGTGTTCTCTTACAAGGGAGAATAGAGATTCAAAATAGTCCAAATGAAATCAGAAATAATTCTCTAAGACCACACTTATTCTAGGGAGAAAAAAAGAAATAGCCCAACTTCTTGGGTTCCCACTCATAAACGGTTGAGTTGGACCAATGAACAATCTCACCTTATGTACTAGGGCGTATATCATCATGGAATGAGCTACATATGCAGTCCTCTATCCCCAAAATACTTATTTTAAATATTTCTTTGCAGTTCCCAGACTTGACACTAACAGACTTCTACCTTGACGTTATTTTATGGTCTATCATGAGTGGATCAAGGCCGTAGGATTAGTTTAACCAGGAATCAGTATCAGAAGTCATGTAGATATTTCTTAGTCAATGACAACTATCCAGAATCATCTCAACAAGTGAGTCTTACAAGTCCACCTAGGTAGAAAATCAGCACAGAGATATTCAGTTCACTATAAAAGCAGCTCAACCTCGCTGTAAGTTTCCATTCTAAAGGAACTTGGGTTTCAGAAGCAAGCCAACATTCTACCAGCTAAGCTGGGAGGGCCAGGAAAAGGCAATAAAGGCCGTAAGTACCTGCACTGATCCCCCATGGCGGTCTGCAGCCAAGTGAGACGTCAGGTATGAGGTATTGGTCTGCCGGCTGGGCTGGATTTCCCACTCTCCTCGGCGCTCTGACGATGCAGTCTGCTCAGGCATTAGGAAGCATGAGAGCAAGATACGGAAGGAAAGGTGAAGCAACAGCAAGCAATATCAAAATCAAGTACATTAGTGTCCCTAAGGGTTTTGTTTTTGTTTTGGATTTTGAACAACTGCTGCAAAGCACTGAGAAAAAGATAGCTTGGCTACATTCGTTTCAGCCTAATGAGCCAACACGTAATTGCCTCTAGCATACCATCCTTGCCTAGACACAGAAAAACAATGATCACCAAAAGAGGAGGTTAAAAAAAATAAAACTATCAAAAGCTGGAATCACCTTTCAGCTTCCATATTAGTAAAATTTCAGTAGCCACTAAGCAGACCAAATTCAGAAAGTTAGGATTGTTGGACAAAGGAATAATCATGCTCACAAGTCATTTCACTAATTAACTATCTATCTAAATAGACAGTAGTCAATATAGAAAATTCCCAGCATTAGGAATCAAGGTAATAAGCCTTTTCCTTGAATAGGGATCCCACTACCCTCAACATAAACTTCCAGAGGACTTTCAACTAAGATAAAATGAGCAGTAGCTGGAATATGCTTTCTTATCTAAATGGATGAACAAAGTATCTCTTCAAAAGCAGGTTCACAGGTCAAAAATATGCAAAGATGGGGGGAAATAAGGCTACAATGTTTTCCAGATTCCTCTAGCTAACAGCCTCTAGTCTGGAATTAGAAAAAGTTTAGATAAGACTACTACGAACTATTTTCTTCTACAAAGCAAAAGGCAGATCTTTTCCCAGCAAAAGGAGGGCTTGCAATTCAAAACCTCGTTGGGTTCTGCTTTCACCTTTGCTGTCATTCAGGCTCTCTTCATTCCTTCTTTACCTGTTTTTTAGATCTCACACTATTCTGATCTTGCTCCTATGTGATATTTGTTCTGAAGAATCTGTTTAGGTGCCTCTTCCCCTGTGCCAGATGGCTGAGGAGGTGTTAACATCATGATGCTCAGCTGTAACAGTCCTAAGGCTCTACAAAAATGAAAAATGAGGTGTTGGAGAGGCAGCAATGAGGGATTAGTAAGTCAAATTTTAACTGCTGCTGATATAAACAGCAGCAGGGGTTGGGACGTGATATTGCTGCTCTGCATGAAAACCAGTAAGGATGCTATAAATATTAGAAATGTTCACAGCTATAAATGTTGTATTCTATAAAAAAGAAAAGGAAGACCGAAGTAGTAGTAATTTGAGGCTCCACTTCACTCACCCCTTTCTGTAACTCATTGACAAGAGTTGTTTAAAGCTCATCTATAAATCATCAAAAAGGCTTTTCCCATTTAAAAAAAGCATTGTACACCAGCTACAACTTACTCATCTTCTTTAAGTAATGGAATATGAGGTGACATGGGTAACAGCACTATAAAAGATCCTGGCCATGTTTTCTGATATTCCTCAAGGAATGAGCATATTCTGTAAGAAGGCAACTGTATTAACTTGCTTGCTATATATACTCTTACAAAAGAGGAGTTTAGTTTTATACTGCTAGTCACATTTGAGAGAATCAAAGCTACTCAAAATATCTCCCCACCCCAATTCTGCCAAGAAGTTCAGAAGTTCAGTTCAGAAGTTCAAAAAATTTCATTTTTCCAAAATGAGACTGTGGTTTATAACATAATCATAACTATTTTATAAACCAATATCCATATCTCAGAGCACTTAATCTCATTTATTCTCACTACTGGAGATTTAAGAATATATCTGTTCTTCTAATATTATAAGTAATATCTATAACTAATATCTATTAGTGATAGCCTCTTCAGTTCTCTCTAGGACTTTATGAGTTTTTTGTAATATTTAAGTAGACTGTTTAAGCTCCTAAACTACTATATAGAATTGTCTGTTCTCAAAAAATTTAAATGCTTAAAAAATATCCAGACATTTATAAGTCATTTGCTGCCATTTTGAGTTCCATGATACATGTTCAGTGCAATTACTTCTCTCATGAACACTCTCTGTTTTGCATTTGTTTTTAGGGCAGATGAAACGTATATAAAACACTCATATGCTTTTAAGCTTAACAAAACCCTGGACAGCTGGATCAACTATTTTTTCTATTTTTACTGAAATACATCTCAGAAGTCTGATTTGATGCTACTGTCTGATTCCCTGGGCTGTGTATTTGTTTATATTAATTCTAGCTAAATAGGTAATTTGTTGGAAGAATTAACATTTTTGTCTAAATGAAAATAGCTAGACATTTTTTCAAAGGCCCAGAAGTCACACTCCATCTCCATCCTCAATGCAATGGTCTATTTATCTTTTGAGGGGAGAAAAACAATGCTAGCATTCCAGATTGCTTCATAAATGCTTGCACTGTGACAAGTGAAGAACACATGGCACCATTCTACTGCTCTCCAACGCCTTCTGTATCCACTGAAAGCAACAAAACCAAGGGACAGACCTGAACCTGGGGTTGTTGGTTTATTACTTTGGGAACTACTTTCACCATAATACTAAACTCTATGGCTATTCTTTTCTGGAACTTAAGGGCCTGGACTGGTATCTAGAGGTTGATGTAGTAGAAGTGTTCATCTGCCAGTTTTAGAAAGCAACTGAGTGCCTAGAAACTAAATGAAACCAAGGAATGTTCACAACTACAGAATTCTGCGAGTCTACCTGTTCCTGAAAGGTACTCTAGGCAATGCTGTATACACAGAGGTTATGATTAGGCATAATCAGCACAGGAGCCAGTTATACCAAGCAAACCAGCAGAGGAGATCGGCATGTAAACCCTTCATTCTTAAAAATCATTCATGCAACATGTCTATCTAAAAAGCAATCAGGAGCGTCCATGGGTAGAAGAGTCATTCAACAAAACCAATCTCTCTGCATTACTTGAAAGGCAAAGGTCCAAATGGAGTGTGTAAGTCCCCAAAGGCAGGAGCAGGAATCTCAAGTAGTGGGAATTCCTTGGGATAATGCTTTAAAATCTTCAGTTGTGATTGCATCACCTGCGTGGAAATGCTTAGTTTACTATCTAGTAGGTGAATGTGGAAATCAAAAAAGCAGCAACCTAGCAGAACATAAATCAAAGGCAAAGCTACAAAAAATAGTTAAGGGAAAACATAGAAGCCTAGTGTAAAAAGTCAAAACCACCACATGTGCCTAGGGCAGAGGAAGCAAGTCTCTCCCAGCAATCATTTGGCAGCGATTCACAGACAGAGAACGACACTAACAGGAGGGCAAGAAAATACAGTCTGAAAACACCTCAGATAACCACTTCCATCTATGGCTTGAAAATTCTCTCAAATTTTTATTGGAGATAAAGCTACTTTTCTGAAGCAGAAGGCAGGCAAATATCTTCCTCCTGTTGTAACAAACAAATCACCAAATCCTACTCTTTATGTAAAGTTATTTTGAAAAATTAATTTTGATTGCATCTATAAAATGGATTTTATCCATTTTACTTCATGGCTCTTAAAATATTTTAAAAGTTGCCATCTATACAGAACATTTTGGCCTCTCATGTCAGTCTTCTAGGCCTCCTTATATAATTACAGTCTTCAACTGTAATTAACAAGAATAGAGACTGAATAGTACCAAAAGGTTAGTAATAAATACACTTGACTACATTCTGTCTTACCACACTTCCAAGATTAAACAAAATTTTAATATAGTATATTAAGTACACTATATTATGTGTTAGACCTCAGGTATGAAATGAAAAAAAGTTGGTAAAGTTATTAAAGTGTATACTTTAACAAAATCAAAAACTTCTCCATTAAGCTCATGAAATGGAACCAATTTTCCTCTGCCAGACAGGGACTGTTACGTGCAATCTGTCAGGTGTACCAATAGTGAGTTCCTGTTTTCTACAAACTTGGTCAAATATCAGCGATATTTGAAAATCACTGATAAGAACCTGGAAGGATTATTTCCAAGCCCAATACTATATAGGCCCACAGAGACAGCAGCATCAATTCTGTGAAGCTCTGAAAAAAAATCACAGGAACCATCCTAGAGGTTTGAAATTCTCTACTCAAATCTTGCCCTATTCTTACTCAAAATGGCATAAGACACCTCCCCTATGGAATGATGATTTATCTAGGTAAGATTACTTTGGAATCACCTCCTACAAGGAGGTGCCTCAGAATACAGGGTATATGCTGATATACAAAATACTGAACAATGCATACAGACAGAGGAAGAAAACTTTTAATATGGAATAGAGAATTAGGAGCAGAGGTGAGCAGCAAAGACTAGGTTACGGAGTGGGAGAAGCTAAGAAAAGGACTGCACTTCAGTTTTGCACTTGCTTGTTGCAATATCCCCCTTGGAATTAAGGTCCCAGAAATGAGGAGGGACAGCTCATTCTGCACTGAGCTCTGTGCTGAAGCGGGGCAGGGTGAGTGTGCAATCTCCACACCTGAGCTCCTGCTAGACAGCAGGCAGCAAGTCAGGAAATCACACACGGGTCAGAAGTAGGCAAGTGATCGCTGAGCAAACTCATCTGCTCCTTAAACTAGCAAACTCTGAACCTCGCTGAAAACAAAGAAGTACTCTGTAAAAGGAAGGGAATGGAAAATTCATCAGCTTTCCTTTTTTTTTTTTTTTTTTAAGGCTACTGGACTTAAATCTAATCCCTTGGAGTCTAGACACAAACAGAATAAATATGAACTACTCTTTTATTGGGGCATATCTTCTTCAGAACTCAGTATGACATTCTTTCCCTTAAACATATGCTGGTCCTATAAAAATGAATAAGTAATATTTGAGGATTCAATATTATCAGGGGTAGGATACCATGTCTGGTAGAATTTAATAATTCTCGATGGTCAATATGACTCTTTCCAACCTAAAAACAGATCTGTTCTCCCTAACCTTTTAGGCCAAGTACCCCTTCTTCAAATGCCCACAGAAAATCTACCAAATAAAAGGGGTCTATGGGAGAAAAGAGAAACTAACAAAACTGCTGAACCACAGTAGTATATATTTGTGTAGCATCTACCTGAGTAAGGATTGTCACAAGCTAGAGGTTGTGAAAGGAAGTGTGTTGCTGCATGCACATGCTAATCAATGCAATATGCTATATTTATATATATAAAAAAATTTATATATATTTTGTTGCGTGTCGTACAAACACACTGCATAAGACCTTCGACAGTATTGCACTTTAATATGAGCTATCTGGATAGTGGCAGGACTTACTTCCTGATCGAATTTGATCAGCGAATGCAAGGGAAGCTTTGCCGGGTAGAAATAGGAAGAACTAGTAAAGTTTTCATCGTCTTCCTGATGAATGGTAATGCAGAATTCTTTAAAAGGAACTTGAGTCATGGCAAGATTGACCATCTTTGGAACTGGGAAAGGACAAATACCAAGGGTAAAATGACAGAAAAGACTAACCCGCTGGGATCCTTTTGAGTGGATCTAGCTTTTAGGAACATTTATTCTACCCAAACTCATGACTGAATTACAGTTCTCTAGCTGGGTAAATTAATGTTCAAAGAAATTGATCTTAAGCACCTGGTATTAAAATACTAGACAGATTCAATATAGGTGAGTTTAAATGCAGTTCTCTGGCCACCATGTTTGGGCTCTCATACTGCACCTAGGAACCAAATGATACTCAATTCAATTCAGTATTCAATTCAGTATGCTGGTCAGTCAACCAGCAAAGCAAATTTTCCCTGAAAAATCCCATGGTGACGGAGGAGAACTAATACAATCTCCTGAACTTGCTTTGCAGCAAGAGCCTGCTGTGTTGTTTCAAACCCTTCCCCTTGCAATCCAGCCCTACTCTGGCTGCCAAACAAGGCAGGATGGCTCTTTGTGGAAATAGAAAAACAAGTAGGAAGAAAAGTTTAAAATTTACTTTTCTTGGAAGGTTAAATAAAAATCTATATATATTTTTTAAAGGGGGGTGGATAGAGGGAAACATCTTGAAATTACAGTATTAGTTTATTCCTTATTAATTAATTAATTAATTAATTTTTTTTGGCTGTGTTGGGTCTTCGTTTCTGTGCGAGGGCTTTCTCTAGTTGTGGCAAGCGGGGGGCCAGTCTTCATCGAGGTGCGCGGGCCTCTCACTAGCACAGGCTCCAGACGCGCAGACTCAGTAGTTGTGGCTCACGGGCCTAGTTGCTCTGCGGCATGTGGGATCGTCCCAGACCAGGGCTCGAACCGGTGTCCCCTGCATTAGCAGGCAGACTCTCAACCACTGCGCCACCAGGGAAGCCCAAAAATCTATATTTTAAACAAATATATGATTTCATCTAAACTCCTCATTTGACAGATTCATTCATTCATCATTCAAACAATTATTTACTGAGTACCTACTATTCCAGACATTCTTTCAGGGGTTAGGGATACAGCAGTGAACAAAACAACAAAAATCTCTGCCCTTACAAGGCTTACATTTGTGGAAGCTGAGGCCCCCAAAAGCGGAAGTGTCCTGCAGCCTAAGGCTTGGGATAAGCTAAAACCAAGTTCTGAGCTCCTCATCCTTCTCCTCTATCACACAATTGATGGGCAGACTAATTCAGAATAAGTAGGTTCTTCAAGCATTATCATCAATGTCATCTCCAAAGAGCTCTCAGGTTTTGAGAGTCATCCTCTGCCTGCCAGCCATCTTCAGCTGAAGCGCACAGCAACAGCTTTGACCCATCCTTCTCCCTCAACCCTGCCATACATGTGAGCTCCCAATTCTGATAGATTATATCCCTGTATCATTTTTCAATTTTATTTCATTCTCACCACTACAGTCCATATGCACCCCCTTTACCTCTCAAGGGAACTCACTGTCTTATTGGTCTCCATGCTGGCTGCCAGGGTATTACCACCTGCTATGCTGAAAGATTTCTAAAGCAAAGTTTTGATCTTATCACCCCTCTGTCCAAATACCTTTAGTACCTATTCCCTACTGAAATTAAGCACTAACTCTCCAGTAGCCCAGCATTTCAGGAGCTTTATCGAACGGCTCCAACCTATTTTCCTAGCCTTGTCTCCTTTATTCACAGAATATATTTTAGCAAAATGGAACTAGATAATTTGCTGTTGCTCATATTTCCTTTTTGCTTGGAATGCCTCTTTCATTTCCACCCAATTCTTCCAAGAGCATTTCAAATGCAGCTTCTTTCATGAAATTCTTTGTCATGCTCAGATTAGATGAAAAGTCTCCTTCCAGTCCCTAAAGATTGTGATTTGGGATGCTTATCTGTTCTGCCTTGTGTTATAAGTTATCTGGCCACCTGGCTTATCTGCTTGTCAGTTCTTTGAGGACAAGGACTCCCTACTTATCTTGGTATCTCCAGGACATACTTTCACATAGCAAGTCCTTAGCTAGATTTACCGAGTCAAAATTGCTGAAGAAAGGTTAGCTGTCCCTAAAGTTAATACCTTTCAATCTCTCTCAAGGAGAGATTTTAGTTTCTTCTTTGGCTGATTTCAAAACTTGCAAAGAATTAATCTTAAAAAAAAAAAAAAAAAGCATAAGGAAAAAACCCTGAAGATGGAACCAAAGCAATGAGACCACAGACTATAAGACAGTGTAAAGGCTGAAAAGACACTAGAAATCCATTTACCCACAGTGCACAGTGCAGAAAGAATTCTACCCAGTTAGAATTCAGAATCCTGATGGAAAGGAGGTATAAAATTTGCACTGATGTGGGGAATTTCAATCCCTTAGCAGCCATGGGATACTAAAAATCCTAAAAGAAAAAAAAAAATCAAACACGCTTTCAAGACTCAAGTCTTTAAAAAGAAGCTTACTGCCTTGTAGATGAGATTTCCTAATTACATACCCGGGTTTAATGACTTTTCACTTGAAAGTACACTGAAATTCACTGTACTTTTACTCAGATACTAGGTATGACCTCATTTTCCACCCTGGAAATCTAGGTCTTCAACCATCTCTTTTCCCCATACCTTTAAAATTCAATCAAAACAGCAACATTGATTATGAATTCACTGAAGCAGAAAAGACAAGGGAAACTAAAGGAAACACACATTTTAGTTTTCAAATATTCTAAAAGTATTTGAATATTTATTCAAATAAATATTGAATTATTTGAATAAGTATTCAATATTTATGATGGGCAGGTATTATGATTTCACTGACTACTTAAATTATTTTTTTATTTCTTTCATACCTTTACTATTTAAATGTATATTTCATTATAAGGTAACATAACTCCATTATAGAATAGTTTGTAGGGGCTGCCCTGGTGGCGCAGTGGTTGAGAGTCCACCTGCCGATGCAGGGGACACGGGTTCGTGCCCCAGTCCGGGAAGATGCCACATGCCGCGGTGCGGCTGGGCCCGTGAGCCATGGCCGCTGAGCCTGCGCGTCTGGAGCCTGTGCTCCGCAACAGGAGAGGCCACAACAGTGAGAGGCCCGCGTACCGCAAAAAAATTAAAAAAAAGAATAGTTTGGAAAAATATTACCCACAATACTACAACTTCCAACACTACTTCTGTTAATATTTTGGCATTATCTCCTCCCATTGACTTTCTCATTTTCCCTTCCCCTTCAGGAAAATCATGAGGTATTTCTAATTTTGTATTGTGATTTCTTTACTATACAACCATAAACATTTTCAGGTTGCTACAAGTTTTCCTAAATATTATTTTAAGTGGCTAGATAATATTCCACTGAATAAATGCATTACAATTCATTTTATTATAACCCAGTTTATCTGATAAAAGATTTGAGCGGATCCATAACCATTCCCTTATAATTGGATAGGTGGATCATTTCTAAAACTTTGCTAGAAATAGCACTGTGACAGTTTAATGCACATAAGTAAATCTGTATCTTGGATTGTTTTATTGTGATTGTTTTATTATGATTCCAAGAAGTAAAATTATTCTATCAGAGAGGATTGTAACTTTATCAAATTACTTTCTAGAGAATTTGTAACAATTTGCAAAGTCAAGAGCAATGCATGAGAATGTCATTTGAACTGTGCACTCTACACTTTTCAAAAGCGGGGTAGGGAAGAACGACTGCAGAAGTCAACAGTACTCTGCTGTCAAATCACAAGTCAGTCAAAATAGAATCAT
The DNA here is from genome assembly GCF_005190385.1 of Monodon monoceros. NCBI lineage: Eukaryota > Metazoa > Chordata > Mammalia > Artiodactyla > Monodontidae > Monodon > Monodon monoceros. The sequence continues at coordinate 67,202,311 of NW_021703778.1, forward strand.
TAGCCAAGTACTCTGATTAAAGTATGTAACTCTGGACCCAATTAGGGGTCATAGTTTGCTAAACCCCATCTTTTTGCCTACCTACTCTCTCTTTTATCTACTCTCTAATACATAGATTTCCTTCCTTCACACATTTTTTTCTTACCCAACATGCCACACATACATGCCAAAAGTATGTACTCACTGGTGAGTCTATCTATATTTGTGTACATACTTTACTGTATGTATGTGTGTGTGTGTATACCTAAGTATACTACTTTTTTGTTTGTTTTTGTTTTAGAGGGGGCACCTGGATTCTATATTCTATTTTTAACCTATGTACTTTCACATGTACATCTGTGAGATAAGTTTTTTTGCATTTTATTGTAAAAATGTCTGTGAATATAAAACAGTGAGGTCAGGGATGAGGGGGGAACAAGCTAATTTGATATGACTATGTGTGTGTGTGTTATCTGTTTATTATTCTTTGCTTCTTTATCTATTGAGGTACTCATTTTCCTCTTAGCAATATATAAGGTAATGAGGATTAAAACTGTCATATTTACTTCCCAATCAGTTACCCCTTTCTTTAAACGTTGTCAAATTTGTTGATTTTTTTTTTTTTTGGCAGGGGAGGGGGTGGTGTTTGCCTCCTCTGTCTTTAGGCTGAGAGAAGCCTCTCATCCAAACCACTAGCTTCCCAAACCATGATCACTGAAGGATGGACAACATGGCCTTCTCTGGAATGGCCTAAAGCAAAGCTGAATCTTCACTACAGGTCCAGATCCTAGCCAGCTATAAAGTTAACCTGGATATAGGGACAGAGGTGGGGTGGAGATGCCAGTTCATGCCTATGTCAGCTGGAAGTCCAAATTACCCACCCTTCTTAATCAGCAAGGGAAAACCAGCATGGGTGAGAGCTCTACTCTGGACTGCAGATGAGACCCAAAGTGGGCTACCCTGTCCATCCAGTGTGTTTTTGGGCCTGTGGCAGACTGTCCCTTTCAGCCAACAGATTTTGACAGGCCCAGCTTCTCTAGAGTGGATGCTTCATGTAAGACACCTGGCCACATCTCAGTGCTATTACACAACCCTGAGGGATGCTGGAATGCCACACCACAACAGTGAGTAACGCTAAGCCCTTTGTCTTTAATTTCAGTATATACGCTTAAGTGGAGAAGCTGAAGAATTTGGATTTTAATATTAGCCAGGAAGAAGGGGGATTTCTGAAACAATGAAGGTCCAACACATACCTGATTTCGTAGAGGCTGTTGTGATGGCCGATCCCTGTGTGTGTGGCTTTCTCGAGTTATTGCAGATGCACCAGAATCTACATGAACTGACCCTACTGGAGTAGGCTGAAAAAATATATATCAAAAAGTCAAATGGGGAAAACAGGTCCAACTTAATGCCTCCGCAAAGGACAGCATCATTCTAATTCTAACAGAACAGTAGTAATTATTATTACTGTTATTATTACACCAAGGCCAGTTTCAAGTCTTCTTGCCTTTTCAGTTTGCTTATCTGCAAAAGGGAGACAATTTGGTCCTCAATAGTTCATTGGAGAGTAGCTTGCCTTCGAAAAGAAAAATAACATCCTACAGTGATGACTGTTAGTATGCTCTAGGACCCTGTGAACCCAAGGCCAGAAGAAAAAATTCAGAAGTTTCCTCTGGTGCTGGGCTCCACCCGACGGAAATCAAGTACCTTAATAGCTTATGTAGCACCAGCTCCTGGATCATTCAAAGAAAACTTCTTAAAAACTGACTTAAATTCTGATATCTTAGGACACAGTGGTCATAATCTTAAAAACACAGTTAGTAACTCCTTTATTACTCTAGTGAGAGTGACCCCTGGCATCACCCTGAAAAGACTGGCAAATGGAACGTCTACAGTCAAAGGAATGTGTTTTTTTTTCCCCCCATAGATTTAAGCAGAAAGTCTGGCAAGGGTGGTGAGACAGTGCTGGTCTGAGGTGAGGAGGTTAAAAAGAAGATACTTACAATAGGCCTCCCGACCCAATCATAGGCGTAGTCAAAGGTGTAGCCTTTCCTTTCAAAGAGGTCTGTGAAGAGCGTCCGTAAATACTCATAGTCAGGTTTTTCAAAGAAGTCTAATCGCCTGACATATCGCAGGTAGGTTGCCATCTCCTCTGTTAGGAAAGAGGTTAAAGGCCATGCTCATTAGCTGAATGCTTCTCATGGGGAGAAGCTTTGGGCCAGGCAAGGAATATCTGTACAGACTATTTGACACTGATGTTTTCTTTATGGACCAAATCAAAGTGATAAAACCTATCTTGATTTAAATAACAATAAAAGGAAATGTAAATTTTCTGGAGAGTATCTAGAAATACTAAGATATGGTCTCCACCTCCTTCAAAGCTTCAGTCACACTGGCTGGAGTGTCCTTTCAGCATCCTACCTGGAAAGTTTTCACAGAGAGCTTCAATGGGAGTATTCCTTTTGGTGTCACCAATTTTTTGATATCTTTCTTTTAATGTATCAGCCTGTAGAGAAGAAAGAGAGAAAGTTAGTTGGAAAGAGGTGTTAAGTATGGGAGGTCCAATATGTTTCAGGACATAATGACTGTTTCACTCAAACTGGCAGGATTTGTTAGATAGTCTCAATTTTTTTCTAATACTAACAAACAAGAAATGTAGTAGAGATGATATATTTAGATATGTACAAAACATCTGTTCTGGAAAGTTTTACTTGCAAATACATTTAGTAGTCTCAGATAAACACCACCAAATGTAATGAGATGAGAGGCTAAGTTAAGAAAATAAATTCAAAATTATAACAGCTTAGTAATGACCCATGGCCACTAGGGTTCAAAAGTTATTCAACCTTCTCATCCTTAGATCAGCTCTAGATAAGATTAAAAACACTGCTAATCCAAATGGGGGCAAACAGACAGATGGCTCCACAACATATTTATTGTGAAGTTGAATAGAAAAAGAACAAGATGTAAGAAAACTGCCTTTCTAAGAACCTGCTGTATAAAAAATAAATTAATTAAATTAAATTAAAAAAAAACAAAAGCAAAAAACAACTGCCTTTCCACAATGTGCTTCCAGAGGGAAAAATGTTAACTATGATACAGGCATGGCTAACAGACAGGTTTGCTATATGTCAGTGGCTCAAAGTAGCCAAGTTTGGTTTGCTCAAGACTGTAGACAGACGGCTCCTGGAGCTTGGACCAATAATGTGGTCTCAAGGGATTCTCAGCCAAGTTTGGTTTGCTCAAGACTGTAGACAGACGGCTCCTGGAGCTTGGACCAATAATGTGGTCTCAAGGGATTCTCATGAGGCTCTGCCTAGCCTGCTGCACCAGGCTTTAAGCAATTATGTTTTGAAGTATACTGGAGGAGTTTTAAATCTACAACTACCACTAAAATGATTCATGGATCATGAGAAAGTTTCAAGCAATTAATAATATACAAATGCATTATTTGGCTGTATAATAAGCAAACAGGATGTGAAACTCTATTTGACAGCTGTCAATATCAATGAGAAGGTATATGTGACTAGGAGAAGACCATGGAGGAGATGTTAGGAGAGGAATTTAATGGGAAAGAAATAAAATCTTCCCAAAGGGAAGGGATAAAAGCCTCACTTTTCAGGACAATGTCCAAGAAAGCACAGCAAAACGAATCATTCTGCCCTTCGGGAGGGAAGGGGTATAGTAGTACCCAAAGCTACCAATTAAGTTTCCTTCCATACTAACATGTTGAAATAAATCACAACTCAAAAATGTCTTGCATTTAACTATCTAATGGGACGTAGAATGGGTTACAAGCTCACCATTTCCTAGTCTAACCGCCAGAGGCACAGAGTAACCATTACAATGGTTGTAACTATAATTAATAGTTAACTTCGACACAAATGCACTGTATTGACACCTACCTAAGGAAGGCTATTTAAACTACACATTTTACAAGGAACAGCTATTTTATGCAAAGGCATTTATTCAATTAAACACTTGAACAGCAATGTTTAACCTGGATTTTCGTTTTAGTTCAGGTGGGTCCTTAGCCTATATAGGAAGAACAAGTATTTCCCAGTTCCCCTTAGGGGCACACCTAGTCCTGCTGGCCTTGCTGGTAAAATGTGTAGTAGCTGCTATCATCAATTTGTTCCAGAAATTCCCCAACACCCTGGGAACAATATGCCTGCTACATAATGTTAGTGAAGGAGGCATACTGACACAGAGAGAAAAGCAGCACTGCCAAGGCTGGGAGGGAATGAGGGAAGAGATTATGGAAAACTCGAAAATAAGGAAGAAGGATCAGAAGGGGAAGAAGACAAACGTGGGCAAAACAGAGCTTCCAAAGCCCAGGTGAGCATTTACATTATAGACTAATGTCGTTCCTGCCTGTCATCCCTGTAGCCAATCTTCCCCTTTGTGCTTCCTACAGACATCAAGTCAGCAACTCCTTCATTATCAACTGAGTATTTAAACAAAGCCCTCCACTGAGCACTTCCAAGGATACCTTGAGTCCTTGCCAGGGTAGGCTGCCTCGAAGGAAATACATGAACATATGGCCTAAGGCTTCCAAATCATCCCGCCGGCTTTGCTCTAAAAAGGAAGACAGATGACACATTATGTTTGCAGTTATTAAAGCAGAAAGGGGTTCAAAACCAAGTAATCCCTTCAGAAACCCGTCTGCTCTGGAAAGGCTCTGCTTACTAATTCTTTGTATATCTAAATCAGGGATAGTATTTTAGATCAAAACCAAAAACAACGTGTACTTCCTTTGCCTAGATCTGCTACTGGCAAGTAAATATCAAGTGAAAAGAGCAAATCCTAAACTAAAACCAAGTCCAAATCACCAAATGGTGAGTAACCACCCCTCCTCACTCTATGCCGTCACCTTCCTGAAAGTGAGATAATTTAAACAAAATGTTATTTCTAGTACATGGGCTACAATTACTCTTTGGTTACCAACACGAAAAGTGAGCAGCAGATTGAGTAGCTGAGGCTGCTAAGAGAGTCCATTCTGGCTAGGCCCGCAAAGACACAAGCTGCAGAATGCCTAGCATACATGCCTAGTGCTTTTTATTCATCATAAAAATTAACACTTAAAATTTAGTTTAATGTAAGCAAACATCAGGGCACAATCCTCAGCTCCATCCCATTTGTACCATGTCCCATAGCCACCTAAAGAAAAATTTAAAGTTTATTACTAAGGTGCCCTTTGTGGGCACATAAAACAGTATCCCTGCATTCAGAGAGCTTATCATGTAAAACAAGTTGCTGGATTTTTCTTTCTTTTCTTTAAATCGGGAAGATAAGGATGGTAAAGAACTGCAGAATAGTTAATAAAAAATTGTAACTACATCTCAGAAAACATCTTATATATTCTTTGACTGTCAGACAATAGAAGTAGTACATTCTTCCATTTTTAATTGCCAATTACAATTTATCTCAGACATTTCATGTGTTTATTTTTCAGAATCGAGTTCAAAAGAAATGACAGATGCAAGAATAAGGGGCTATCTTAAACTTGATTTTGTCTTCTTTGTGCAGAAAGTAAAACCTAACAGAGTCAGGGAGGCAGGGAAAGCTACTCAGGTAACCCAAAATACAAAAGCACAACACATTTAACTGCCGCCTCCAATTACAGGAAATTTGCATGAAAAAGAGTGCATAGTACTCTACAGGGCAGATGAAGAAAGAAAAGGCAACTTTCTAAATTGTACTTTGAAGGAGGTTTTTGGAAATGAGGTCACTAATGGGAAGGGGCGGCACCCTGACAAGAGACATAAATAACATAAAGTTGAGCTGATACAGAGCAACTGAAATAATCTTAAAAAGAATGAAGCAAAACAGCAAGGCCATCAGAAGCTTTTGACTACAAGGCTTGCCTGAAGTTTGCAATAAATTTCATATGTAATTGAAAACAAAAAGAGATTTTGTTAACAGAACTTAAAGAAACAGATTTTGTCAACAGACAAAAACAGATTTTGTTAACAGAACCTAAAGATACACCAAAAAAGAAAGAACAAGCAGGGTGAGTTGAGGCCTCCCACAAAACAGGGCAGATAGAGAAACCACACTCTGCAGGTTCTCACACTATATCACACCTACTCATCGCCTCTCCATTTTTATATCCACTTCCTGTAAGGAGGCCCCTTGGTAATAAATAATTCAGGGGACAAATGGTTGTACTTTAGACAGTTGAGCACTAGAGGGCGAAACTCTCCACATTTTCAATGACTGATCGGCCCTACAGAAATAAGCCCAGCTTCTCTTCACAGCAAAGCCGTTATAAAATGAGATTTAAAAAAAAATCAAAAACCAAAAAATATAATAAACACATTTAAACTCACTGGAATAAGTAATAAAGTAACTTTTCAAATACTTAAAACCACGAAGAAAAGCTGTGGAATATGGGATAACAGGAAAAATAATGGTTCCTGAGTCAGGTTATCTAGGTCTTGGCCTGTCCTTTCTATTAATTTATTAATCCACACAAAATTAAGCATGGCCAAGTCACCTTTTGGGCTTCGATTTCCTCATCTGAAAAACAAGTGGTTGATTTAGATACTCTGAAAAGTCATTTTCCATTTCTAAAATTCTAAAATAATCTACAATAATTTAAATCATAAAGGCCTTTCAAAAAAAATGAGAGTGAAGATCAGAGCCATGCTTTATTTCCACATTTCTTTGAACATTCCACATTCATTCAATTCAGGATTTCAATTCAGTATTTCCCTTTTTTTTCATGCAGGATATTTCATTTTCAAAGAAAAAAGGTTTCAATACCAGTGAGACCAGGAGGACACAAAATTCTTCCATACCATAAAGGCTTGCTTTTCAACCAATCAGACAGATGTGCTTGGTTTACTTGCATCACATCCCTGATTTTAGGTCAAATATATTTTGTTGAAGGAAAGGGGCCAGGTGACCCAGTGTCCTCACCCTAACTTCAAACATTAAGGAATACAAAATGGGCAGACTTAATCAGTGGGAAGGTGGCTAATCTAATGTAGTAAATATCAGGTTTAGGGGGCTGCTTCCCTTGTTTTCTGCCCTCACAAAATTAATAGGCAATTCTTTCCAGGTCATTTGAAGATACACTTCCCTTTTTCTTCATTACAACATAAAGGATGCAACACATTTGAAAACCAATAGGATTAGGGTTCCTACAGAAACCTCTCTGGGTTTGAGACCATGGCCAGAGTTTAAAGGGCGTGTGACAACCACCTGTATGTATTCTCTGTAATAGGGACATTATAGACAAATACGGTGACAGGTTGGATCTGACCTGAAAAAAACTCTGGAACTCAGGAAGTCCACGCGTGGAGATACACTCAAAAGTTCCAGCAGAAATGGCTACATCAAGAGATAAAGGAACCTGAGTCTGATGACAGTAGATGCTTAAAACATATTTTGTTGAATAAATGATAACTAACATTATAGAGTCTTTACTATCATCAAGCACTAAACAGTTTATATGCATTATCTCACAGAGCCCTATGGTATAAAGTACTATTACCATACATCTTTCAGGGTGGGTGAGATAACTGATGCTAGTGAAGGAAGGTTACTGGACCACATAGGTTTAAGGGAAAAAGCCAGAATTTACATCCCTTTTTCTTAACTGTTACACTGTACCTTATACAAACAACATGGATATGCATCTTTTGTCTGTTCTTGCCTTTCCTGACAAGACTAATAAAATCAGAACACAAATGCTGAGTCCAGGAGGCAGGAATTAGAACAACTTCTAGACTCTGTCAGTTAACCCAAACAATCATGACTTTACTATGTACCACACACTCTATCTCCTTGTAAAAAGGAAGGAAGAAGGGAATTCTGAGCCCTATGCAAGAGACCCATGTTACATATATTATCACCCATTCAACCTGCAAAACATCCTTGTGAAATGTTACTCTATTTTTACAGGTAAGTTTCAGGGAGATTAAGTAACTTGTCCAAAGTGACACCAGTAATAAGTGCCAGAGAACCTTCCAGCCTAATTTTAAACTATTACGTTAAGTGAGAATATCCATGTGGTTACCGAAAAAATCCTGACAGCATTCATTTCAACTCGGGTTGTATCATACCACTTTATAATGTCATTTTTACTCTTCACTAACACTAGAATCCTCATCTGAGCAGTTTACTTGATGAGGCAACTTTATAGCTATTTACATTAGCTTTAATGTACTATTACTGTGTAAACTGTTTGTTAGTATTTAAATACCTTACATAATTAGCTACGTCTAGGAGTCTAATATTCTGTTTATATGTCTACTCTCTAGGGTGGTGATTTTCGAACATATCTTTTCAATCACCTTAGAAGCTTTTCTTCAAATATAATCTTCCAATGAAAGCCCAATATATAAAACAGATAAAAAGGGAAGCTTTCCTGGAGAAGCTGGCAAGGGCCCAGGGCCCTACCGACTGGGCCTTCTCGCTGTTCCTTAGGCTTCCCTCGCAAATACTCTCCCCTGGACTAGTCCCTCTAACAAGTGAGACTACAGCTTTTAGCAATATTTATGCAAACTGTCTATCCTGAGTAAAATTCAAGACTCATGGAAAGGCAAATATATTTTCACTGAATAAGACATAGGCTTTTCCCTGAAAAATGAGTCATGAAACTATGCACGGAGAACAGAAGGCTAGTCCATGTTTTAGTGAAGCACTCTTCCTCAAAGCAGATATCAGCCTGATGTCCTTTTCAGGTTATAATATGGGGCCATTTGTATGTAAATATCAAACTCATCACTAAACTTACTAAAATGTTATCATCTTAATAATTCAAGTACCACACTCTGAGAAACTAAGCATTTGGAAACAAAGAATGAAAAATCCTTAAGTTGTCAACAGGATACTTAGGAAAGTCACTAACTTACCATCTTAATTTCTCAAGTACAAAAATCACTTACCCTGTGAAGCAATAAGAATCACAAGTTGTAATGCACAATGGGTACAAAAGTGTTTTGGGAATAAAAAGGTGTTTTAACAACCTGCTGCTTTCACGGAGCTGAAAAGAAACACACCTTTGCCAAGATGCGTGTTGATAGACATGTATCTTGCAGTTCCAGTTAAACTTTTGTGCTCCCTATAAGGTATATGTTTTTTGGTTTCAGGGTCAATGTATTCCTTGGCCAGTCCAAAGTCTATAATGTGTATAACATGCTCTTTCTTATTGCCTTGTCGGCCAATCAGGAAGTTCTCTGGCTTGACATCTCGGTAAATGAGATTCTTTGAGTGCACGTATTCCATTCGGGAAAGCTGAAAGAGAGAAAAACAATGATAGAAATACTACTCTAAAGAAGTTTACTGTAAAAATATATCAGAACATTTTCTTTTATCAGCCCAAAGCTTTGAAATTAAAATAAAACTCATTTCTTCACCACCCAGAGCCACTTTACTCTTGTAAACCAGAATATATTTCCTGATACAAATACATATATGACAAATATCAAGATAAAAGAGAGAAGGATAGGAACTTCCCTGGTGGCGCAGTGGTTAAGACTCCATGCTCCCAATGCAGGGGGCCTGGGTTCAATCCCTGGTCAGGGAACTAGATCCCACATGCATGCCTCAACTAAGAGTTCGCATGCCACAACTAAGGAGCCCGCCTGCCACAACTAAGATATTGTGCAGTCAAATAAATAAAAATTTAAAAAAAGAGAGAGAGAAGGATAGTACAGTTCATCTAAAATGATAATACACAGTTTTACTTCGTTATGCAACGATTTGCAAATGATGAATAGAGTTAGTGTTTTTATGTTACTTCAGAAAGTAAGCATTTGAGAGGCAAGAATTACTCCCAGGCAGGAAATCAGAATACGTTGGTGGCCTTTGAAGACAGGTGCCACTGCCACATTCACCTCCTGCCCACACCTTCCTATACTCTGTCTCTCTGTTGCAGAAATAAGGGAAGTGAGGCCCAGAGAAGTTAATACTGGACTGATATCACAGAGCTAACTAACAGCAGAGGTAGGAGTATAGGTTTTATGAGAAAGTAAACATAGCCCAAAATAATAATCACAAAATTATTCAAATTTCATTAAGTTCACTTCTATCTTCAAAGCTTTTCTACTTAGTATAGAAAGGGAAGCATGAGCATTTGAATTTTTGACTCAAAAGTCAAGATCAATTTTCTAACATTTCCAAGTCTTTAAACTGGGTGAGACCATCACCATTTCAGACCAATAAAGACATCCTTCTGCTTAGGGGATGACAAAGTTCTCAAAGGAACTGTCTTAACTGTTCCTTAAAGTGGTACTAGTGTGTAATTTGGTAGGAGCTGAGAAAGCTGCCTCTTCAGCTGTCTCAGTCTCTGTGAGAACTAGAGGCAAGAGAACTAAGGCAGGTTCCTGGTCACACAACTTCAGAATCTGATTTTAGGGCAGTGGGTTACATCTCCAGTCTTTTCTTGGATGAGATGGTAAGGAGAGAGGGAGGACATGACAAAATTTTACAGTCATGTGTTTAAAACCTATAAATAAAACAACAAAGAAGTTACTTGCATTTGTACAATTTTTCCTAATCATCCTCTTTCTCCCTAAATAAATTTCCACTTCAGTCAAGGTCAGAGTATTGCTCCAAGGTGCAAATTCTTAAAATAGAGCAAACAGCAAATGCAGTGCGACTTCTCTGGATTAACCCTTTTTGCCCCAGCCAGCTTCCTAGAATGCCACCAAGCCAGTAAGTGTGCATTCACTAGGTGTCACTACAGCTAGTAAATCACCAACAGGGACACAAGGATGTGGCTGGGAGACCCGCCCCACCTATCCTTCTGCAGAATGGCAATGCCAACTTACCAACTGAATGGCTATCATTAACACAGTCTTCAAAGTGAAACTTCGGTCACAGAGATCAAACAAGTCCTCCAAGCTAGGGCCAAGAAGCTCCAGCACCATGGCATTGTATTTCCCACATGGTCCAAAGTAATACACCTGTGGGAGACCTTCACCTGAAAGCAGAGGGAAAATAGGGTGCAGAGTGAGGGACACAAAAACCAAAATATGAGATAGCTGCAACAGCACTAAGTAGATAAAAAGGAAATATAACTTGTGAGATTTTTGTTTTCTTTCATAGTCCCTACTGGAGAACTCAAACTGAGCACAACAGCTTCAAAGGGAACTAGTAATGTGTGGGAAAGGCTAAGCCATTGCACAATATGTTCAAATAAGCAGTTATTTAATACCAGAGTGCCAAAGGCATTTCCACTGCTATGTAGGACAGAGAATGGTCCCTGATCCACTGCTGGATCAGAGCGTAAACTATTCTCCCCCAAGGATGCCCAAAAGCGCACTAGCATAAAAGGTTCAAAAGATGGCTCATGAGCTCAAAGGCCAGGCTAACACACCTTGTTGCACTAGCTGGTTTCATTTGCACTCCCTATGCTTACTACCAAAGCCACAAGGAGATGGAACTGTTTCCAACTGCTGCTCTGAGGAGAGCTCAGACCGAAGGGCTGAGGTCACAGAGGATGCAGCCTGGTCCTTTTCTCATAGGGAGTCTCTGGAGTTTCCTGTTTTCTATCAGTTGGAGCAAAGTCAACAGACTGGGTTTGGTTACTGATAAGTAATTATGAAAGGAAAAGGAATAAAAGTACAAGGCTGGGTTTTCCCCAGATTTGAAATTCATAGTTATAAGAAGCCAAAATCTAGACTTTCTCACCTACGTGGCAACTTGTGAATGAATTTCCTCCTTAAAGTGTATTGTAAATATGAGGCACTCAATAAATATGTGCTAAATGGCACCATGTGAACTGTAGGTATGAATGAGACTACAGAACTTTTAAAAATCTGGTCTTATAGAGTGAGACCGCTTCCATCTTAACACACTTATGTACACCACGGTCTACAGTTGTACACGCTGCAGATTACTGCTTGCTCCTGTCTGTAAGTTTTTTAGACAACAAAATTCTCTCCATCTTCGCATTTTATTTGTACAGATATGGTACAGGCAGAGGTAATTATATCTACTGTAATCTGAATGTTTGTGTCCCTCCAAAATTCGCATGTTGAAAACCTAATGCCCAGTGTGATGGTTTTAAGAGGTGTGGGCCTTTGGGAGGTGAGATCATGAGGGCAGGGCCTTCATGAATGGGATTAATGCCCTTAAAAAAGAGACCACACAGAGCTCCCTAGCCCCTTCAGCCATGTGAGAACACAGTAGGAAGTCAGCAGTCTGCAACCCAGACGAGGGCCTTCACCAGAACCTGACCATGCTGGTATCATGATCTTGGACTTCCAGCCTCTGGAACTGTGAGAAATAAATTTCTGTGTTTATAAGCCACTCAGTCTGTAGTATTTTGTTACAGCAGCCCAACTGGATTAAGACAATGTCTAATACTTAGAACTTTAACCCAATGTGCCCATCCTTCTCTCCAGCACAGGTCTTGTATATCTGGAATCTGTATGATTTATTGCTATGATATGTGTTTATTTCATGTGTTGCAATAGTCTATCCTATTCCATCTAAATACTAAACAACTTCTTTCTTAGTGTTTACTAGGCTCATTCCTGTCTCATACCATTTCATATAGTATACTCTGAATTGCCCTTGTGCTTGTTTTGATTCTCCCTATCTCCAAAAGGAAACAGAGTTGAATTTATCTTTTTTTCTCCTGTTGTTTTGAAGAACTCCTTCTTCAGTTCATTTAAAATATATAATACCTAACAGCTGTTCCCAATGAGTTCTACTGAGAAATCCAAAGCAGAACAGTACCATAGAGATTTATTGCTTTTATTAATCAGATACATGGGAGATTGTAGTTTGGAGATCTTTAAAATTTTATATCCTATATAATAGTTTTTGATGTGACTAAAATTTGATTTTCCTAATATAAAAATTATACTCTTCAAAACAGGTGTGGCAGATCTGTTGGTTACCTGCTCAATATCCATTCCCTCCTTCTTTCTTAACAACAAAATTTCTAATTATTGTGAATAGCAACTCGCCCAGTTATAACTTCCCAGTCTCCCTCGATAATAGGAATGACCAGTGAGATGGAAGCAGAAATTGTTGGATAGGGTGGTTCTAGGAAAGTTCTTTCAAGGGAGCTGACTCAAAAAAAAAAAAAAGGGAGCTGACTCAAGTTGGAGGTATGCCCCTTTGAGATGACCGAAGCTCCAGAAGCCATCTAGAACCATCAGATACCTTGAAGATTTAACATAGTACCAAGATGGATGGAGCAAAATTAGAAGAACCCATCCCTGACAGCTATGAAGCAACCACACTAATGTTGGGCTTCCCTTCCCTCTGGACTATTTTAATCCAAAAGAAAAATCAATCTGGGACTTCCTTGGTGGTCCAGTGGGTAAGACTCCGGGCTCCCAATGCAGGGGGCCCAGGTTCGATCCCTGGTCGGGGAACTAGATCCTGCATGCGTGCCACAATTAAAGATCCCATGTGCCACAACTAAGACCCAGTGCAGCCAAAATAAATAATAAATAAATTTGAAATATATATATATATATCTCATGTAGCTTTAAAAAAAAAAAAAGAAAAATCAATCCCTACCTGACTGAACTACTGTTATTTGGATTTTTCTTTTTAACAACCAAATCTAAGCCTAATTAATAAACATACTATTCCTTTACTTGGTTAAATTGCAAATCTAGGCACAATATCCTTCTGAAGTACAAGCTAAAAGTCAGACCTGTGTAGAAATATAATATTGGCATAATTTTCTAGACCTGCTGCCAATACTTAAGGATCAGTTTAAAAATAAGACAGATGATCATCTTGTTCTTGACAATCTTTGGTACCAAATCTAGGCATCTCTTGTCAGAAATTTCCATGTTTACAAAAAAGTCCCAAAAGCTTTCTGGGTGATGTCTATAATTTTTAACTGTGAGTAATGTCACTCGTAACTCCTGCCTAGTAACTTCAAAGATGCGAGGAGTTCCTGCTGGCTGCATTATTGCTCCTTTTATTAAATACTCTGAATCTCACAATACTCTGTTGGGCTTTGGGATGCTCAAGACAATTTCTAGATTACTGAGTGGCCTTGAGGCTTTTCTCAAAGATGGACTAGGTCCAAGATGCTATTGTAGAAAGAGCTCAAGTCAGAGTCATGGATTTGGTTCTGCTACCAACTCTGAAAATTCTTTCACCTCTTTGCTCTTTTTCATCTGTAAAGAGGAGGGGTTTAGACTGGTTCTCTTTTATTTTTTATTTTTTGGCCACGCCGCGTGGCATGTGGGACCTTAGTTCCCTGACAAGGGATCGAAACCTCACCCCCTAGAGTGGAAGCGTAGAGTCTTAACCACTGGATTGCCAGGGAAGTCCCTAGACTGGTTCTCTTTTAAATCCAAAATTCTTATTATAGCTAGGATTTCCTTCTAGCTACCTTCTAGGTTCCTCTTTGTAAAGCCATAGCACCAGTATGAATGAAACTTGTCTTCATGTTATATAAAATATGCATAGTACAAATTCAAATGTAGCTTGTAGTGGTAACTGGTAGTGGTACTCAATTGAAAGTGTGTCTATTAGAAATATCTCCAAAACTTTAGAAAACAGATACAGTGACTTTACTTCAAACCTACCAAACCAGAATTTCTAGTAGTGGATGTAAGCATAGCTCCACAGGTGATTCAGAAGTGCAACCTAGAGGGTAGAAATAAAGGGCATTGCTTTGCTTTATGGCTAATATATTATGAAGACTCAGAAAACACTGACAGACTCATCTGTTTCAGAAGTTCTCTCACATCAGAACAACTGGACTCAACACCTACTGAAAGGAATCATTTTAAGGCTATTTGAAAGACCTGTTTAGAGTTTCTTAGGTATTACAGAAAATGTGCTGCTGACTATAGAAGTCTCTTTGGGAGATGTGGCCTTAATTTATTAGAACTGTCTGTACAGATAAAGATGCCCACACAAGTTCCAATCTGTGTCTGGTTTCACACATGATTGCCCCAAAACTGGCCAGTGCTGGTGGTGAACAACACAGACACAGGCCCACTAAGAAAGTCTGCCTCTTTGGTCAGAGATTACTGTACAGTAATGATTTATCACCTGGGCTGTATTTAAATGAGAAATCCTGTATATTATGTTTCACACTACTTTTGCAGAGCCATCGCTAATCCATTGTTTAGGAAATTTTAAATTAATCAACATTATGGTGGAACTCCTTTAATAAGACTGGGGATGAGGGCAAAGCCTTAAATGCAATAAACATGCTGAAAACAAGGTACTTCCTGCAAATAATTTTGAGGTAAAGGCAATGAAGTGGGGGAAGTAGGCAATGTAGATATGCACTGAATTCTTTAATCCATGGTATTTCAGAAACTAAGGTACTGTTATACTCTCTCATCTGCTCTGAAAATAAAAGCACTTAGTTAAGGTCTCCCTCCTAAATTGGTCAACTGCATAAAAGCTTGAAAATTAAAGAAGTAGATTCCAAATTCTCCTCTTCTGAAGGGTTTCCAACAGATTTCATTATATTACCTTTAGCCACAGGTTAAATCTCTCATAAACCAAAACTGCAAGGTTCTATACACACTGTACAAGTTACAGTGTATATTTTCACAGGGAACTATGAAACAGCTTTTCCATCCATCAATAACATATTCTTATAACTCCTGCTGGACATATGGCCCACATATATCAAATTGCACAGAACAGGAAGCGAGATGTATAACACTACAGCTAATTTTCAGTCTGTCATAAATTTAACTTGGGTTAAACACACCAAATCAAGGGTAACGGCTTCTTTATCATCCAAGCTGTTACCTAAAAAGATTCCATAATGTATTATGAACAGTAACTACTCTAAGTAGAGATATTTTTAAATACACATCAGGCTGAGAACTGAAATAGAACCACCTTGAAGCTTTTGGTAATTTGATCACATTATTGCCTAATAATTAGCCTTTCATTATTTTTGAAAAACTAAATTACCTAGATGTGAAGCAAACTCAAATAAGTCCCATACCTACATTGATACCTGGATGTAAAAAAATAACATCATATAAATCTTTCTATGAAAAAATAAGTATATACTGATGATGACTGTATTCTAAAGTCAGGGCTTTAGGAAAAAACCTTTAAGGACATAATGACCTTGGCAATTCCCTTCTTTTATTTATACAGTTTGCTTTTTAATTTTTAAAGAAAAGAGGAGAGTTTTTCTCCAAAGTTAAGCTGTCCTTGGTCCCATCAATGGTAGTGGCTTTTAGCACAGCTACTGGATGTTCCTTAGTGTTTATGAGAGGTCAGGGAATTACTGACACACAGGGAATTATCACCAGGGGTAATAATAATAATATTAAATAAGTCCACTTAACAAGAAAGCAGAAAGAACAGGCAGACAAACATGATAATATTCCATAGGAAGAAGTGAAAAGGGAAAATGAAAGCATAGGCTTTAAAACTCAGAAAATAACTCTATAAAAACAATGCATTATTACAAAAATATGAGACAATACATGTGTTTGTTTCTCTTTTAAAAAAAGAACAGAACCCCTCTCATTTCTCCGACTCTGAAAAAAATGGCTTTTTACAATAAGAACCAGTTCAACATATGAATCTACTTCAACTAAACTGCTGATTTAATAACAGAAACAGCTAGACCCAAAATTAAAGAATCAGGATTACTTTGCCTTACCTATAATGAAAAATGTTTTACTACTGTCTTGTTCACTGGCCTCTTGGGAACTGGAATATCACCAGACATATGCTCCTAACATGAGCTCAAATTTGTATAGTGGGAGAAGAGAAGGTGAGGAAAGGCAGAGCAGAGGAATAATCTCACATTTCCGAGCCAGAGAAATTGAGCTTTTACAGTTTCTCTATTACATACACACATAATTACAAAGGCCTTAAGCCTCAAAGCAGGTTCAAAGTTTTGTTTATCCAAAGGAGTCAGGAAAGAAAGTCCAAGATAGGACATATTTCTTCTGCAGCAGATAGCATCAAAGATAAAAAATGTTTTAAAAGTGTGTTGTGTACTGGGGGTGGGATTGAAGGGTAGGGGACCCTTTCTCTTCTCCAAAAGACTAACAACTCAGCTCAGAACTGGTAAATTTATAGGATAAAAAAAAAACCCAATCTCTGAAATTTTACCACTTTGTCCCTGTGATTAAGTTATATAGACAGGGTCTCCCTGGTGGTGCAGTGGTTAAGAATCCGCCTGCCAATGCAGGGGACGTGGGTTCGAGCCCTGGCCCGGGAAGATCCCACATGCTGTGGAGCAACTAAGCCCATGCGCCACAACTACTGAGCCTGAGCTCTACAGCCCGCGAGCCACAACTACTGAGCCCACGTGCCACAGCTACTGAAGCCTGCGCGCCTAGAGCCCGTGCTCCGCAACAAGAGAAGCCACGACAATGAGAAGCCTGCACACCAGAACGAAGAGTAGCCTCCGCTCAACACAACTAGAAAAAGCCTGCACACAGCAAGACCCAACACAGCCAAGGGAAAAAAAAAAAAAAGTTATATAGACAGACTATCTACTGAGCTTCAAAAGCTGAGAGATGATCAATTCTTCTTAACACACACCTGAACAATAACAACTAAAAAGAAAGCTATAGCAGGCATTTAGAAAGAATAAGAAGAAAAAAAATGAGATTATTCAAAGTACAGTGAACCTCTTCCTGACAATCCTGCCCCACTCCCATTACACTTTCTTTGTCCATGTATCTGCCTTCCCTATGAACTAAGAGAAGCCTGTTTGAAGGCAGTGACTACTATGTGTTAATTATGTTTGTATATCGGTGCCTAGCACCAGTCCAAGCACATGGCAGATAAGGGCAGAATAAGTACTAAGTAAATAAATAAATACAATTCAGTGAAATTGACTTGAGTTTTCTATTTGGAACACACAATATTTAAACCTCAAAATGCTAATATACACAGAACAAAACAAATTAATCAGATTTTAAATGTGTGGGAATGCTAACATAATTGATATTTCTGAGTAGTTCTTATTTGGATTTCATGGGAATGATATTTAAGAAGTTCTGTTGGGTAAGCCACCAATATGAAGATTCCAAGTAATTCAGAGTTGTAGTATTTCTACATGGACTTTCTTCTGTGTATTTTCTTCCATGACGGTTGTATATGGTATGTGCAGTTATGTCTTTGCTGTTCCCACATGCAGGTGAACTATTTATAATTATTCATTTTAGTGAATAGTACTGAAAAACATACACACAAACAAATGTAAACGTCTTCCTATCTCTCAATAAAGCACCTGCCCATTCAAATAGATTAAATGACCAACGAAATTAGCCATCTAAGTTGTCTAATGTGCAAAGGAAGTCTGATGACATCTTCCTATCCTTTTCTTCTCCCACTCCATTTTTAGACACATTCTTTATTTTGGTCCTGTCTAACTTGGAATTATATGGTCTTTTCTTTACATACATAGCCCTTTTCCATCTCACTTCAATTTCACAGTCATCCTATGAACAAAACAGGGAAAATACTAATGACTCCATTTTACATATGAGATAGAGACCCTGAGAGACATCGTGTGACCTTTCCTAGCTGACAGGGTGCCCAAGTAACACAACCAGACCTCTCAACTCCAGAATCACTGCTCACGTCGCTATACTAAGCTGCCAACATTCTCTGCCTTCGTTCTTCTTCCCTTTCATTCATGTGGTTGCCAAAGTTATTCTCTGTGCTCCCTACCCCACTTCTTCCAAACCACATGCCTTTTTGGTTACCATTATCCTTCCAGGATATAAATCTGCCACCCTACTACACAGGCAGATTAATCTGGTTAATCTGTCCTACCCACCTCCTTGGTTCCCAATATTTATTTTTGGCTGTGATGGGTCTTCGTTGCTGCCCACGGGCTTTCTCTAGCTGCAGCGAGCAGGGGCTACTCTTCACTGCAGTGCGCGGGCTTCTTATAGCGGTGGCTTCTCTTGTTGCACAGCACGGGCTCTAGGCCCGAGAACTTCAGTAGTTGTGGCACATGGGCTGGTAGTTGTGGCTCGCGGGCTCTAGAGAGCAGGCTCAGTAGTTGTGGCATTTGGGCTTAACTGCTCTGCGGCCTGTGGGATCTTCCCGGATCAGAGCTCGAACCTGTGTCCCCTGCATTGGCAGGTAGATTCTTAACCACTGCACCACCAGGAAAGTCCCAATATTTTTATATCAGTTACCTGAATACTATTTTACAGTTTTTGCATCATCTGTCCATCTCTCTATAGTTTTTTTAAAATTAATTAATTTATTATTTATTTATTTTATTTTATTTTAGGCTGTGTTGAGTCTTCATTGCTGTGCGTGGGTTTTCTCTAGTTGCAGCGAGTGGGGGCTACTCTTCGTTGCGGTGTGCAGGCTTCTCATGGCGGTAGCTTCTCTTGTTGTGGAGCACGGGCTCTTGGTGCCGCAGGCTTCAGTAGTTGTGGTGCACGGGCTCAGCAATTGTGGCTCACGGGCTCTAGAGTACAGGCTCAGCAGTTGTGGCGCACAGGCTTCGTTGCTCTGCGGCATGTGGGATCTTCCTGGACCAGGGCTCGAACCCATGTCCCCTGCATTGGCAGGCGGATTCTTAACCACTGTGCCACCAGGGAAGTCCATCTCTATAGTTCTTGATTTGTCAATTCCACTTCCTTATCTGGAATGGGGGCCACCTGGGACATTACTTTTTTAAATTATAAATGTGATATATACTAATTTTAAATAAATACAATAGCAAACCAAAAGCAGTACAGAAACATATGAATAAAAAGTATTCATATCCATAATAGATGATACACATACACATAATTAAAAATACTTTTCTGCAACTTCATTTGTAATTTAATATTATATAATGGACATTTTTCCTTGTCAACACATGTATGCACATCATTCACTTTAAAAGTTACATCATATCTCCCCCTATGATGTATCACATTTAAGTTTTCCTGTACTGATGGACATTTAGGTTATATCTGTATATTTGTTATTAGAAATAGACATTATAGTGAACAGCTATTGCTTTTGCCTGACACGCATCCTTTCTTCCTTCTTCTGATAACATCTTACTCTTCCAGCAGGAAAGCACCATTCCTTCATTGTTACTACATGTGGTTAAAGTGGGGTCAAGCCATTTCGCACTGCCACCCCAAGGATATGACTCAAGCCAGATTAATTAGAGGATTCTATCCTCCTGCCCTGGGGAACTGGGTCAAGGATAGGAGCTTGAACTATGTCGGTACAATGAGAGTCAACTCTGGGCCTTTTTGAAACTATAGAGAAGGAGGAGCGATTTTCGTCCCCCTCGATCACTAAACTGGAAGGAGCTTAGCCTGAAGCTACCAGAGACAACCACATGAGAACAGGTAGACTACTTATCTGAGAATGAAACCAACACAGATAAAGCAGAGCTGAGAGAAGCAGACAGACAAGTCTACCACAAACCTGAGGACCAAGGACAATGTGGGTCCTGGATCTGGCTGGCCTGAGGTGAGAATCCTGGACTTCTTAGTCCTGTGAGCCAAGAAATTCTCTCCCCAACCCCCACTCCCTCAATTAAGTGAGCTTGAACTCTATCATTTGAAAATGCAATGTGTCTAGACAGATATGCATACAACACTGCAAAAAAAATCCTTGTGCCTACATTTTGGGGCATGAATACAAATGCATCTTGAGGGTAGATTCCTTGAAGAGGAAACGCTGAGTCAAGGGTCATGCACATTTAACATTTTAGTATATGTTGCCACATTGCCAGTTCTAAATCCTCTCTGGTCCCTGGTCTGTTCCCGGTGCTGGGCTTCTTTTCACATTTAGTACTACCGTCCTATTACTTAAGTATCCAGGCCCATAGAGTATTTAAAAATGTTTTCAGAAGCTGCCTTGACTCATTCTTCTCAAAGCCCCAGCACTAGGTTACCTCCTCTCTTACACGTAGCCAGCAGCAGCATGTTTGGAGGAGTCTCCTAGGTTGTCAAAATTATCATTGATATTTCCAAGTCAGGAGAATCCTTCCTCCCCCATTATTTGTTCAACACTACAATAAGAAATTTCCACTCAAAGCATACTTGCATCACAAAAGTCTATTGGCCATAAACTGCTTTACAGTTTATGAAGTGTTTTTACATAGGCCTTCCCATTTAATCCTAACAAGTACATATAGGAATTACTATTCTCATTTTATGGGTAAGGAAATTCATTTGAAGTGACTTGCTCAGGTCATACACTGAGTGGTAATAGCCAAGACCTAAAACCCCACTTCCGCCTCCAAGTTTCAGGCTCTTTTCTTTTTGCCCGTGCTGTGCAGCATGTGGGATCTTAGTTCCCCCACTAGGGATTGAACCCTGCGCCCCCTGCGTTGGAAGCACAGAGTCTTAACCATTGGACCGCCAGGGAAGTCCCCCAGCCTCTTTTACTATACCACATACACCTATCTGCACCCTGAAGTCCACGGATATCTAGAGTGGCAGCGAGGACTACTGGGTCACATTACTTTCATAGGAGATTAACCAATTTAATAAAGATTCAGCAAAACGTAGTCTGTGTGTGAACCTAAGGGACAATCACAAGATACTGATGATGTTGATAGGTTATGAACTCAAGTAATAAAGAAAGAGTAATTTTTTACTTACAGAAGGCACAGGTAAGATTCTATCAGGAGTGCATTAGTAGTATTTTTCTAATACAAATGCCAATCTTTAAATTAAACCTAATAAATTAAACATATCATTAGGAATTCAGAGGGCAACCTGGCATATGTTTAGATTAATACAGAAAGTATAAAAAGCAGATAAGCATATGTTTTCATTAACTTTGGACCCATTTAACAAATTTTTCCCAGAAGTCTCCTTATTGAAAAACAAACCCACTAAAGCATACTGTCTAATCATAGCACAGAAGCAGAGTGTCCCCTATTATTGAACTCTCTTAATACTTAATACCCTTCCTTAAGCATCAAAATAGTCATGGAAGAGTAAAGTACCAAGTGTCACCCTCATTTTCTGAATGGGAAAGTAGAGGTTAACTGGATTGCCACAGAACTGGTCAATGGAACAGATGCTATAGCCTGCCATTCTTTCCTCATCTGAGCCTTCACCCAAACACCTCTCCAGTCAGAACAGATGTGACTTGGTGGAAAATTTGAGATGACCTTATAATTCTGGTCACTGAGGAGGCATGAAGATTTCCAAGGAGGCATGAAGACTTCCAAGGAGGCAAAGTGAACTTACTTATCTTGCTGATTTTCACTTAATCTAAGGAATAAGTGCTGCAATGTCCCTGCTTCCAGTTTCAAATTCATTTAAGTTTAAAATGTCTGGTGGCCAGTTTGTCCATTCATCAAACATCACAAGTGAGAATAGAGTGCCAAGGGAACAATAAAGAGAAGCATATAACCTTGACTGAAGGGATTGGGGACGGCTTCACAGAAAGCGGGGGTTATAGGCTGAGTCCTGAAGGATGGTTAAGAGCCGATTAGGCTGGAGTGTGGGGAGAGGGAATAATCTTGCAGGCTGAGGGACCAGCAAGCATACAGGTAGCTCAAAGCACAGCGGCAAAAGCAGGGTAACAGCTCTCCGAAATTACAAAAACTAAGACTATTTTACTCTCACCTGGAGTTTCTTTAAATTCTGAACCACCTACTAGTTAAGCAACTGTCTCTAAAAATTATGGCAAAGGCCATTAACAAAGTTGAAAAGGCAGAGATAGATGTCTGAGTAAATAAAAAGATCAAAAGAATGAAGAAAAGGAAAAATAAGGATTTTATATGAGTATTATACACCCATATTGCCTTAGTACATCTTTAATAACAGAACTAAGTATACACTAGGACCTTAGCATTGCCTTATAACAGCACTAATAGAAATATAATGCAAGCCATGAATGACAACCATGGATTTAATCTAAAATTTTCTAGAAGTCACATTTTAAAAGTAAAAAGAAACAGGTAAAATTAAGTTTAATAACAGATTTTATTAAACTCATATCTAAAATATCATCACCTCAACATGTAATCAATTTAAAAATTATTGAGATTGCAAAACAGAAATAGAGTCACAGATGTAGGAAACAAACTTATGGTTACCAACGAGGAAAGGGGGGATGAATTGGGAGATTGGGACTGACATATATACACTACTATATATATAATAGATAACTAATGAAAACCTACTGTATAGCACAGGGAACTCTACTCAATGCTCTGTGGTGACCTAAATGGGAAGGAAATCTTAAAAAGAGTGGATATGTGTATATGTATAACTGATTCACTTTGCCGTACAGCAGAAATTAACAAAACATTGTAAAGCAACTATACTTCAATAAGAATTTAAAAGAAATTATTGAGATATTTTACATCCCTTTTTGGCATACTAAATCTTTGCAATTCAGTGTGTATTTTAAATTTACTTTTATTTTATTTATTTTTGGCTGCATTGGGTCTTTGTTGCTGCACGCGGGCTTTCTCTAGGTGCAGCAAGCGAGGGCTACTCTTTGTTGCAGTGCGCGGGCTTCTCATTGTGGTGGCTTCACAGGCTCTGTGCACGCGGGCTTCAGTAGTTGTGGCTCGCAGGCTCTAGAGCACAAGCTCAGTAGTTGTGGCACACGGGCTTAGTTGCTCTGCAGCATGTGGGATCTTCCTGGACCAGGGCTTGAACCCGTGCCCCTGCGTTGGCAGGCAGATTCTTAACCACCGTGCCACAAGGGAAGCCCCCAGTGTGTATTTTATACCTAGAGCACATTCAGATTAGCCACATTTCACGTGCTCAGTAGTCACATGTGGCTAGTGGTTCAGCTCTGTGAGGAGTTATGAAAGATATAAGTGAGGCTGACTTACATACAATAATGGAGCAGACAAGAGGTTCTGTACTTAGCAATCTGTATGATCCCGACCAAGAAGCTTTCTCCAGCCCATAACCCTCTCCTTCCTCTGAAACTCTCTAGAACTGCTGATTCTGCTTACCTGGAGCCAATCACAGGTTGTCTCCCTCTTAGAATGTAAGTTAGTGGGGGCTTCCCTGGTGGCACAGTGTTTAAGAATCCACCTGCCCATGCAGGAGAAATGGGTTTGAGCCCTGGTCTGGGAAGATCCCACGTGCTGCAGAGCAACTGAGCCCGTGAGCCACAACTACTGAGACTGTGTGCCACAACTACTGAAGCCCACGTGCCTAGAGCCTGTGCTCCGCAACAAGAGAAGCCACTGCAATGAGAAGCCCGCACACCGCAACAAAGAGTAGCCCCCACTCGCCGCGACTAGAGAAAGCCTGTGTGCAGCAACGAAGACCCAACACAGTCGAAAATATAAAGTAAATAAATAAATTTAGAATGTAAGTTAGGGGCAATGCCTACTCTTATTCACCACTGTATCCCCAGGGCTTTAGCTTAGACCAGTACTTAACCCAAGTAGGATGCTCAGTGAACACCTCTTTAATAAATGTATGAACAGACACATACCTGCCTCTGGGCCTTAGCTTATTTTATTCTTGGAAAGCTTTCTTTACCCTTCTATTTGAACATGTTCGAGTAAATCATACCTCTTTTTGAAAGTTCAGCCCCATAGCTACCACCCTCTTTAAAAAGCCTTCCCTGTTTCCCATAATTAGAAACCATTTTTCCCTTCAGAACTTCCATATAATTTTATATGTAACTTAAAAAAATAAGATTCCACACATTCTGTGTGCGTTATAGTTACTTACATACCTTAGTGAGCTCCTTAAGAGTAGTACAACAATGTCTTACAAAAAACATTATGAAAGCTCAATAAACATTACATTTTCCTTCCAATGGGCAGTGACCATGTTATTTATAACTCTGTGGCCCTCAAATTACTCACCGTAGTGCTATGGACACAGCTGATGCTGAGTTCTTGCTAGTGAAAACTTCATCTCCTTGCACTATGACTAAAGTAATTATTAGTAAGAGACTCTACAGGTTGGTAAGAAAAGGTGAATTAAAGCAATATGAAGCATAAAGAAAGAGGAAAATGGAGAGAAAAGTTAAAAGTGTGTCAGACTGTTGAAAGCACAAAAGAGTGCAGAGGTGTACAGAGCTGACAAACTTCTTTTAAGGGGGTGGAATACAAAGCACTTACTTAGAAGTCATTGAAAGATGAAAATATTGGTCACAAATGTTAAAACTTGATCTTTGGGCTTCCCTGGTGGTGCAGTGGTTGGGAGTCCACCTGCCGATGCAGGGGACTAGGGTTCTTGCCCCGGTCCGGGAGGATCCCACGCGCTGCAGAGTGGCTGGGCCCGTGGCTGCTGGGCCTGCGCGTCCGGAGCCTGTGCTCCGCAGCGGGAGGGGCCACAACAGTGAGAGGCCCGGGTACCGCAAAAAAAAAAAACAAAAACAACTTGATTTTTTTGTTGGTTTTTGTCTTAAGTATGCATATAGATACTTTATATTCTACAGATACAAAAGGGCTTAGCTAGCAACTGGATTATCATTTTGATAACAGATGTGAGGCGTTATCTATCGTCATGTAGTCTGTTACTGGAACTTAAGGAAAATATTCTCTCTCACAATGGCACTGAGAGATACTGGAAAGGAATTCACTGAGTTTTAATACAAGACAGTAGATACAGGCTTTCACCTTCTCATAACCCATAGGAATAATTCACTTCAACGACTCATCTCTTTCATTCCATAGTACTCCACAGCTTTGGCGATGCTAAATGCTACCTTCTCTCTTAATGATTAACCTTGACAAACTATGAGTTAAGGAGGGGGAGTGACTGAGGGCTGTGGTCAGTCCTATGATGGTCACTGAGACTTCTGCCTCTGCCCTCCTTCAAAAAGCATTCTCTAAGGGCAGCCACTAAGCTATTCTTAATGTCTGAAGAATGGCTTTGAAGACATAGAAGGAAGAGAAACATGCAGGTACATAGTAAGAGAGATGTGAGTAAAGACAGAAAAGTAAAGTATGATCAAGAATTAAAGAGAGAAAATGACATCAGAAACTTCAGGGTCTGTGCAAACTTATAAGCAAGCTTCCTCTGACAGGCTTTGGTGCTTGACCTTTTCTAAACCTTTGCCTGCATAAGCACTATAATGGTTTTCTGGAACTAATCACCACACTCCAGCCCAGGCCACGTACATATAAGTTACTTGGGTCTATTTTGGAACTCTGCCTTCTATTTTTCATGAAGATCCTTAAAAGAAGTCAAAATTCAAATAACAAATTCTGCCTTCACACTGAGCAAATATCTCTAACAGTTCTGTACTCTGCAAAACAACGCACCGAAAAGGTGTCAGTACTTTGTGTAACTGTGAGGTGCATGCAGGCCACACAATTTCTATAATAAACTCACAACTCCCTATTTGCAATTAAAGGAATTACTGGCCCAACAAGTCTTCACCAGCCAAGTATCTAAAATAAAAGTGGTGCTTTTTTTTTTTGCAGGAGAGAGGAATAAATTTTATGTACATAATTAAAGATAATTACTCTCTATGCCTCATGTGACTTAGAGCTGTTTGAGAGTTTTAAGGAGCAGAGAAAGGTCACAAGGGTTTGGCTCTAACAGATAAGCAAGTCTCTCACAGCATTACATATGAACTTTTATGTTTATATTTCACGATACTATAGAGTACATTGTTAGCCATAACATGATAAATGTCCCAATGCTAGAAACTATGGAAAATAACACAAAGGACACACAACCATAGAATTTATCCTAGTCCAGAAGTGTGCTGAGTGTTGAGTTTCAGAAATATCTGTTCCTATTTATGGCTAACTACTGTAGCTAGCTAATAAAGGTTAAAAGTCATGATGTTTTGTCCTTGGAAGAACGGAAAGGAATTCATAGTGCTATCACGACTAAATTAGCTCCATCAAAGACCAGCAAACTAGTACGGAGTATGACAATTATGCCTTTACAAGCCCAGCAAATGAAACAATCCTTTCTATTTTTGCTTCACAAAATTTTTGCTACAGATTGGATTTACGCTGTAAAATCAATAGAAGCATTTAAATGTCCTTTTAAAATGTTTTCTGGACAAGGTAGGTAGATTTGGAAATGTACACACATGCACACACACTCTTTAAGAGGAAAAGATGAAAAGCACAACACACTTTCCCTTGTCTGAAGTTTGCTCCATATACTGTAAGACAGAGTTTTGTTTTTAATTTATTTGGCTGCGTTGGGTCTTCGTTGCTGTGAGTGAGCTTTCTCTAGTTGTGGCGAGTGGGGTCTACTCGTCATTGCAGTGCACAGGCTTCTCATTGCGGTGGCTTCTCTTGTTGCGGAGCACGGGCTCTAGGCACATGGGCTTCAGTAGCTGTGGCGCACGGGCTTGGTTGCTCCGCGGCATGTGGGATCTTCCCGGACCAGGGCTCGAACCCGTGTCCCTTGCATTGGCAGACAGATTCTTAACCACTGCGCCACCAGAGAAGTCCCCCAGAGCTTTTTTTAAAGATTGAAGTATAGTTGATTTACAATGTTGTGTTAATTTTGGCTGTATAGCAAAGTGATTCAGTTATACATATACATACATTCTTTTTATATTCTTTTCTGTTATGGTTTATCATAGGATATTTAATATAGTTCCCTGTGCTATACAGTACGACCTTGTGTTTATCCATCCTATATAAACTAGTTTGCATCTTTTAATCCCAAACTCCCAATCCATCCCTCCCTCACACCCCCTCCCCATTGGCAGCCACAAGTCTGTTCTCTATGTCTGTGAGTCTGTTTCAAGACAGAGATGGTTTTCATATACCCATAATGGGCTCTTGCTACTGACTCACCAACCCAAGCACACTTTCATATTTAGGTTCTTCTCCCTGAGAGGAACAACAGTGACACTGGTGCTGTTCCTTCTGCAAAGTATATCCAAATATACTCCTCGTCCTTTACCCAGTGGACAGGACTTTAACTTTTTTGTTTTTTTTGTTTCTTTGTTTGTTTTTGCGGTACGCGGGCCTCTCACTGTTGTGGCCTCTCCCGTTGCGGAGCACAGGCTCTGGACGCGCAGGCTCAGCGGCCATGGCTTACGGGCCCAGCCGCTCCGCGGCATGTGGGATCTTCCCGGACTGGGGCACGAACCCGTGTCCCCTGCATCGGCAGGCGGACTCTCAACCACTGCGCCACCAGGGAAACCCTTTTTGTTTGTTTTTAATATGAGGCTTCTGCTGTTGCCCTAATGTTTATTTATTTCAAATATGCCACTCATGCTGAAAGGAGCAGGTCCTTCAAAGGGTGAAAGTTTGGCAGAAATGGCTTTAAATTCATCATTCCAGACTCTTCTAAGTATGAGAAGCTCTGTCTCTCTTAACACAGGCCCAAAGCAGATTTTTCTCTTAAGATTATTCTCTCCCAACAAGCGTATGATAAGTACAATAAACACAGGCACAATCAGCGTGAAAGAGGGAGTTCTTTTTCTGGGAGTACTCACTGCCCTTTGCCAGGACATCACACGGTTGTTGTTTTCAGGCTCTACTCCCCACTTTGAGAATCTCAAGATGCTGAACTGTCTTAAGGCAAAATGTTTTGCTTTCTAGCAACGGTTACATGAAGAGAAAGAAAAGTATGGTCTGTGAGTCCACCATTTTCTTGTCACACTGTCAACTGTCTTCTCCCAGTTCTTAAGCCACATTCTTAGAGAATGTGCTCTATGCTGAGCGGTGGAGTCCATGTGATCCTGCGCACCCTTATCACAGCATTGGGACCAGAACTGGAAGGCTGTTCCAAGCTAAGTCAGCTGGTCTCTTTCCTAGGAACTTGCATGCTTTTTGGCCACGCCATGCGGCATGCGGGATCTTAGTTCCCCGACCTGGGATCAAATCTGTGCCCTCTGCATTGGAAGCGTGGAGTCTTAACCACTGGACGACCAG
Source organism: Monodon monoceros (assembly GCF_005190385.1). Lineage (NCBI taxonomy): Eukaryota > Metazoa > Chordata > Mammalia > Artiodactyla > Monodontidae > Monodon > Monodon monoceros. Next base: position 67,231,007 of record NW_021703778.1, read on the forward strand.
GGAAGTGCCAGAGCTCGCAACTGAGATACAGGACTCCAGTCAATCTCTGCTGTGCTTAAATGGAGAAGGGCTGCATAAAAGGCTTTTTTCCACCAAATGTAAGGAGATGCAGAGAAGGCTGGTAACACATAGCAGATGAAGAGGGCTAACAGAAGCCAAGGCATAAGATTTTATGCCCCTAAGCAGAAGGAGGGTCAAATATAGTGTCAGAGTCCAGAAGAGTTAGACAGAAAGACAGGGACAAAGAGCAGTTGTTTTGGTTCCTAGAGGCTTTCTAAGTGCTTTGTTTCAATCCCTAGTGAGACCTGTATATTTCCTTCCTTGGTTCCATGATATGTCCCTATGATTTTTCAGTAAATTCTCCTTTAGAATCATAGCTAATTGGAATAGATTCTGTCCTTTGTAATCAAATGGTGTTTACCAATACACACACATAACTGTTCCTCTTGCTCTTCTATAACCATCACTTCCTAAACACTATGTGCAAGACACTACACTAGATGCTTTAGGGAGAGAAGAAAAAACAAAGATAAGTAAGGCACAGACACTCTCCTTAGGGAGCTTACAGATAGAAAACAGAGAGGCAAACAGCTAACATAGTACTAGGTCAAGTCTTTCATAAAAATTAGCAAAAAGAGTGAGACATGGAATGGCATAAGCATCAAATCCACTTACTTAAATTTCATGATATATGCTTGGCCAAAAAAAAGTTTAAGAAATAAAAAAACTACCATATTTTGAAGATGCATACCTTATTACATAAATTCTGCAGCACTGTATATACTAAACATCCATACCATGCATATTTACTGAGTATGATCATATACACAAATCCAGTTAGACTACACTCTATACGCCACGGGCAATTTGAGAGATTTTTCAAGGCTGACTCTGATTATGTGTGATTTTCACCTGTGTGCCAACTTTAGCTCCTAACCTCAAATAAGACTATGCTGTATTTAACAGTTGGTTTCCTTAGAAAAACTGTCACCCTTGAAATCCTAGCATTATATATTTTTTGGCTGCGTTGGATCTTCGTTGCTGCGTGCGGGCTTTCTCTAGTTGCAGCGAGCGGGGGCTACTCTTCATTGCGGCCTTCTCATTGCGGTGGCTTCTCTTTTGCGAAGCACGGGCTCTAGGCTCGTGGTATTCAGCAGTTGTGGTTCGTGGGCTCTAGAATGCAGGCTCAGTAGATGTGAAGCACGGGCTTAGTTGCTCCACGGCATGTGGGATCTTCCTGGACCAGGGACTGAACCTGTGCCCCCTGCATTGGCAGGTGGATTCTTAACCACTGCGCCCCAGGGAAGTCCCGAAATCCTAGAATTTTAAATAGGATACCTATAAACTAGTATATAGATGTGAGGTATGATCTGTGACAGCTGGTGGTGGTCTAGTTATTGACTGATTTTTAGGTTATCCCAGCAGCTAACTGAACTGAAATATGGTGTTCTGAGAATTATCTTAGAATTTTGAACAAAGCCTCTATACTCAAATTAGGCTACGAAGCTCCTATAGTTGATGGTGCCTCAATACAGGAGACATGACAAACATAGATGGGCCCCAGCAACTTATTCTCTAACATTTTTTACTATCTGCCTAGAACTGTTTTCAATATCTTCAATATTTCAACTGTTTTCCAATCATAATATTCAAATTGACATTTAACTCATTTATCCCTTTAGTATCTCATCTCTCAAATCCATATTGGATAATAAAGCTAAAAGAACCTCAGCACTGTTTGAAACTTACACCTTCCCATTTGATAAACAGACCCCCATCTTATATTTAAATCAGAAAAATTTGTAATGAAAATATATACATAAAAAGATTAAGGGGGGCCTTCCCTGGTGGCGCAGTGGTTAAGAATCCGCCTGCCAATGCAGGGGACATGGGTTCAAGCCCTGGTCCAGGAAGATCCCATATGCCGCGGAGCAACTAAGCCCGTGCGCCACAAGTACTGAGCCTGTGCTCTAGAGCCCACAAGCCACAACTACTGAACCCACGTGCCACAGCTACTGAAGCCTGTGCGCCTAGAGTCTGTGCTCCTCAACAAGAGAAGCCACTGCAATGAGAAGCCTGTGCACCTCAACAAAGAGTAGCCCCCGCTCACCACAACTAGAGAAAGGCCGCGCACAGCAACGAAGACCCAACGCAGCCAAAAATAAATAAATTAAATAAATAAATATTAAAAAAAAAAAGATGAAGGGGGACTTCCCTGGTGGTGCAGTGGTTAAGAATCTGCCTGCCAATGCAGGGGACATAGGTTTGAGCCCTGGTCCCGGAAGATCCCATATGCCGCAGAGCAACTAAGCCCGTGCGCCACAACTACTGAGCCTGCACTCTTGAGCCCACGAGCCACAACTACTAAGCCCACGTGCCATGACTACTGAAGCCCGCGTGCCTAGAGCCCGCGCTCTGCAACAAGAGAAGCCACCACAATGAGAAGCCCCTGCACCACAACGAAGAGTAGCCCCCACTCGCCACAACTAGAGAAAGCCCACGCATGGCAATGAAGACCCAACGCAGACAAAAATAAATTAAAAAAAAAAAAAAGACTAAGGAAGTACACATGAGAATAGTAGTTGTGAGTAGAGAGATTAAATCTTTCTTTTATGTATTTTTCTAAACCTTCAATGATATTAGTTTTCTCCATAACTTAACAAAATAATTTTTTAAGTGAAAAAAAATTTTTCCTTTGGGCAAGCTGCACACAGATAGTTGTAAATTCCTTCTTTAAAGTTACTCTCTTTTGGGACTTCCCTGGTGGTCCAGTGGTTAAGACTCCGTGCTCCCAATGCAGGGGGCCTGGGTTCGATCCTGGTCAGGGAACTAGATCCCACACACATGCTGCAATGAAGATTCCACATGCCGCAACTAAGACCCAGCACAGCCAAATAAATATTAAAAAAAAAAAAGTTACTCTCTTTTTTAGGTAGCATAGTAAGAGATCTAGAGTCTTATCTTTTCTGAACTATAACTGTTGAGAGAGGAGCCAAGCAATAAGTTGACAAATTATGACAACTGTTTCAATGTGATTGTGCCCAAATAATTTTCTACCTGCTGATGGGCCATTTATGTATGAAGATGTGCACTACTACAGCCACTATATTTATGAGAACCACACATAATTCCTACCTTCAAAAGGCTTAAATTCCAGAACTTTTGCCAGGCAGTTCTTGGATGCTCTAAGTTTATAGGTAATAGTGAATATACATGTCTCTGACTAGACCAAATCCCTGTAGAAAAAATGTGGAGGACTTCATTCTAATATCTTGAATTATTCATTCATATCTCTATTCTGCTTCCTTAATACAGTTAATCAAGAATTGCTAGCATAAGCAAATAAAGAAGAGGCTGAGATCTTGAAGAGGAGAGTGTACCCATAAAAGAAAGAAGCTGCCACTTAACTTGGTGATCTCACTGCCAGTGAAATCCTGCTGGAAGAGTTTATATACTGAGATTTCATCAATTTGACATTTGTTGAGTCTCTTCTTTGGATTAAGTGATATGCAAATAATACTATAATGAATAAAAGATGCTTCTCACCCTTAAAAAGCTCACAACCCAGGGAACCCTCCTTACATTGTTGGTGGGAATGTAAACTGGTGCAGCCACTATGGAAGACAGTATGGAGGTTCCTCAAAAAAACTAAAAGTAGAGTTGCCATATGATACAGCAATCCCACTCCTGGCCATATATCTGTAGAAATCTATAATTCGAAAAGATATATGCATCCTAATGTTCACTGCAGCACTATTTACAATAGCCAAGACATGGAAACAACCTAAATGTCCATCAACAGATGAATGGATAAAGAAGATGTGGTGCGTATATACAATGGAATGCTACTCTGCCACAAAAGAGAACGAAATAATGCCATTTGCGGCAACATGAATGGACCTAGAGATTATCATGCTGTGTGAAGTAAGTCAGAAAGAGAAAGACAAACAGCATATGATATCAATTATATGTGGAAGCTAAAATATGACATAAATTAATTTATCTATGAACAGAAATAGACTCACAGACATAGAGAACATACTTGTGGTTGCCTAGGGGGAGGAGGGTAAGGGAGGGATGGACTGGGAGTTTGGGATTAGCAGATGTAAACTATAATATATAGAATAAACAACAAGGTCCTACTGTATAGCACAAGGAACTATATTCAATATCTTGTAATAAACCATAATAGAAAAGAATATGAAAAAGAATGTATAACTGAATCACTTTGCTGTACAGCAGAAATTAACACACATTGTAAATCAACTGTACTTCAATAAAATAAATGGAAAAAAAAAGTTCACAATCCAGCAGCATATTACACTGTGAAAAGTCCACAGAATGAGGGATATGGCTCTCTCTCTGTAAGTTCTCTCATTACAGTGCCTCAAGGCTAGAATGTTAACTTCCCTGGTGGCTCAGTGGTTAAGAATCCGCCTGCCAATGCAGGGGCATGGGTTTGAGCCCTGGTCCGGGAACTTAGTTGCCGAGCAACTAAGCCCGTGCACCACAAGTACTGAGCCTGCGCTCTAGAGCCCACAAGCCACAAGTACTGAGCCTGCGTGCCTAGAGCCCGTGCTCCTAACAAGAGAAGCCCCCGCACCGCAACGAGAGTAGCCCCCGCTCGCCGCAACCAGAGAAAGCCCGTGTGCAGCAACAAAGACCCAACACAGCCATACATAAATAAATAAATTTATTTTTTAGAAAAGGGTGGAATATATATAAGGAATAAGGAAGTATTCCTTGCAGTAATTCCTTTTTTTTTTTTTTGGCTGCACCACTGGGCATGCAGGATAGTTCCCCCATCAGGGATTGAACCCGTGTTCCTTGCATTGGAAGCATGGAGTGTTAACCCCTGGACCACCAGGGAAGTCTCGAGGTAATTCTTATGTTATGCAAACTGAACTAAGCGATAAAAAAGAATAAGGAGTTTTGGTAGCTGCCATGCTAGAGCTGAGATCAGCAAACTATAGCCTTTAGGTCAAATCTGGCCCAACTACTTTTGCATGATTAGAGAACTAAGAATAGTTTCTACATTTTTAAATATTTGAAAAAAATTTAAAGAAGAATATTTCAGCAGTGAAAATTACATAAAATTCAAATTTCAGTGTCCATGAATAAACCTTTATTGGAATATAGCTCATTTGTTTACAAACTGTTTATGGCTATGTTTGTGCTACAAGGACAACAAGAGCTGAATATAGATAACACGAGTTGAAGAGTTACAACAGAGACAAGTGGCCCACCAAGCCTAAAATATTTACTATCTGTCCCTTTACACTGTCTGGCTTCCTAAGAAATCTCACCTTGTACACTGGAGGCAGGAGGCAGCTCAACCATTTGTATCTTCCATTTTGGGGGGCAATGACGTTCACTAACATTCCCACAGACTACTGTAATAAACCTTACTTGTGATGTTTCAGTAGTTCATCACTAGTAAGACCACTTCCTTTTGAGAATTCAGAGATGAATCCAGTTATGGTAAGGACCAAATATTAATGAATCCTTTGGCCTGGTCCTTGCATAGTGGTTTCAATTCCATTTTACAAAACAAAAATAGGTATGGCAATTGGATTTTTTTTTCTGGGGTTCTTTTCCAGGTAGTACAAGATGGCTGTGGCCAAGTGTCCCCTCCAAACTGGCACAAAAGGCTGTGGAGTTGTAGAAGCAAAAGTGGTCATTCTCACCAAGCAGGCTCATAACTGTATTTGAACACGACCACATTCAGCTCCTCTGAAAGAAACAAACATCTCCCTCAAGATCACAGATGTGATGGGTTCACCACAGCAGAATTCTGCTCTATTAAGTCAGAGAAAGGACTGGGAAATATTAAGTCACTATTGTTTGAGAATCCATCAAAAATTCTTCAAAAATGAAACTGTTATCTCTTCATTCTGATATTTTTCAAAGCTATAAGAAATGTAAATAGGATATTTCCATTTCTACGGAAAGTTAGATCTTTGGTTTCAATGTAAAACAATGCTGCCTTGTGTTTATATAGCACTTTTTCCTTAAGGATTCAAGGCCTTTACAGACATTACCTCATTCATCCCTGGAAGCTCTGCAAACTCAATAAGAAAGAGGAGGTTTCCCGTTACATGAATAAGGAAACTGAGGCATAGCAGGGGCACAAGGTTAATAGTAACTCACAGAAAAACAGTGGGAAAACTTTGGCTAAACTTTTCTCCTTGCTCCCATTCTTGGCTGTCTCCACTTATGCACACTGCCTATAATTAGAGATGGCAAATGTCTAAATCTCCAGTTCTTAAAATGTAATTTCAAGATTGCCCATTTATACTAATTAAGATTGGTTTTCCCTGAATTTAGTGGTATATGTCTCCTCTCTAACACCTCTGGCAGAGAGACTTCTGAAAAACTTATATATGGCAAGAAAGAATCCAGATTTCACTTTCTTTTACCAAGTTCACTATTTCATCCTTTCTTCTCTTGTTATGAAAACTTTCTGCCCAACTGGAGACGAAAACGTTTCTTCTCAATTCCTTAAAGCACTCCTAACTATTGAATATCTAAGCTGACCCATGTTATTTGTTCGTAACTACTCTTGTTGTAGGATTCACTTCTATTTTCAGTAAAATCCCCATCTTTCCAACATCTCTTCAGATGTTCTTATTTTTTATTTTCCTGTGTCCTGCTTCCTGTGTTTGCCCAGCCTATTTATAATTTACTCCTAAGGAGGTCCACAACACTATAGGACGGTTTTGCCAATCTCACACTTTCTCATGATTTTCTTCAGATTTATGCTTTATTTCTCTCTTGAAGTAGAACCATGTTCCTGTTAACAGGTGCCTAGATTCAAAGCTCTTTTTCTGGTACCAACCTATACCTCCTATCTTTTCTGATGACATATAAAACCACTCCTTCCCAGAAACTTCAAAATTGCAGAGTATGAATACTTCTTTTAAAAATTTTATTGGTGTATAGTTGATTTACAATATTGTGTTAGTTTCAGGTGTACAGCAGAGTGATTCAGTTATACATATACATATATTCTTTCTTTTTCAGATTCTTTTCCCATATAGGTATTACGGAATATGAATACTTTATTCATAGCATAAAGGTTTCAGTGGGTGAAAATGGCTTGGGTGGGGTAGCTCTGAGCTCCTCAGTTGCACATATGGCACAAGTATTCAACCCAAATGATTAATTTACTTTGGAAAGAAATGTTTCAAAACCTAGATCACCCAAGGCCATAAAAGATTTTGGAGGTAACAAAGGCATGAAATTTGGGGGCACCATATGAAACAGGAAATCCTACTGTTTCACTGGGGGAAAGTTCTGGGGCTTTGCATCAATTAACACTTTAACAACTATGTTCCACTATTCTATTACAATTAGGCAAGGGGTAATGGGTAGAAGGTGCCAGGCATCTGGCCTCTGCTCGGTATGCACACAAGACAGAAATCTGTAGGAAAACATGGGACAAACACATTCCTAGCTCAGGTTTTCCTATTGTGTGACCCTGGGTAAAGTAAGTTACTAAACTTCCCTGTGCTCAAAATGGGAAAAATGAAATAACCATATAAAGTACCTAGTGGGCACTTAAGTTCACTTGCTTTCTCTTTCCAATGAGATTTTTGCCTGGGCTTTGTTACACTGTGAAATTTCAGTAAGTGTCTTATTGTCTTTTTAATTTTAAAGATTTTATTTATTTATTTATTGGCCTTGCCGCGAGGCTTGCGGGAGTTCCCTGACCAGGGGCAGAATCCATACCCCCTGTAGTGGAAGTGCGGAGTCCTAACCACTGGACCGCCAGGGAATTCCCTTTTGCTGTCTTTAATTTGAGGATTACCATCTCCTTTACAAGAAAGCCAAAGCAGAATAGTCATTAGCAGATTAGAATAGCTGCTGGAAAGCCAGGACATGGCAGCTCAGGCTTAGATTGTCTATGATATGATATTTATTCCCAGAGCCCCTGAGAATTTTTCCCAGGCAGGTTGCTGGGTGGAAGTGGAATTAAATGTTTAACCAGAGCACGATCAGTACTTCTACTACCTCTAGGATCTCTCAATACAATTAAGAAGCCTCCAGAAGCAAAGAGATCATTGTATTATCTGTTTATATTATAAATTAGGCCTTTCCAAATGCCAAGTGAAGTGATGGGAATTTACCATAACCTACCTTACTACTTTTACTAAAAATATCCAAGCTATTGTTCAAAACCACTGTTCCTAAGAAACAGCTAACTCTGAGAACAGTAACAGAAGGCAACTTTATTGCTCCTTCTGGCTACTTCAGAGGCCTCCACCAGATTTTATCACTTGCACTCTCATTTCTGTCTCTAGAATCCTATTTTCTTGCCATTTGCCTATTCACCCCTCCCCCATCTTCCTTCATTTGCTCCTGCTCTTGCTGACTCATTCCCTCTCCCTTCCTCCCTCTCTCTCCTGCCACTTCAGCTGCATGCTTGGTTCTGGTTTATTCATCTTTTAGTTAATTACCGAACATATACTGACCCATATTATGTGACCAGTCCCTATCTAGCTATGAACCTTCGTGCTCATACTGTCCCTCTCTTATGTTTAGGGCTCCTCTCTGTTGAGGCCACTGGTTTTGCCTACCTCTGCCCCAAACCTGTCATCCACACGTCCTGTTCCTGTGTGTTAGGACATAAGCAAAAGTGGGAGGTGTGCTGGATAAAAGATTTGTTGGCTGGGAAATTTATAAACTGACAATGTATATACTCTCCTAAGTAAAAGGACACTCAGAGCACAGGGAAACCTAAAAACATTCCCATAACAGGAAAATAAGTTTGAGATTTACCCATGGTGACTATATTACAATTAACCCAACACTGATCACTGAAGAAAATGATAAGAAAATAAGAAAGATGGTTAAAACTCACTGGGTGCTTTCATCTGCTGAATGCAAGGCTTACAGTCTTTAATTACCGTGATTAAATACTGTTCTTTCTTGTGAAGCTGGCCCATTGTACCAAACAAATACTGAAGCTACCAGGAGGGCAAGCCAGCCCCAGGGAACCCAGAGTCAATCTTTAAGTCCCTTATTTCTAATCTTGTGTACTCAGAACAACCTATACAAAGTTACATCTGAAAAGAAAAGTATAACTGTGCTCAGTGCCAAAGCCCTTTGTACTGTGAAAAATCAAAACAATGATATAAGAAAAAATGAAGCAAAAATAAGACAAAACTGAAGAATGTATTTGGTTTAGTCACCGGAGAAAACCTAAAACTTTGATGTTCCAACAGTGAGGAAAAGAATAATATAATAATTTTCCATAGTCATTACATATAGTTGCAGAGTTCACATTTTAAAAATACTGTTTTTCTTTGAAATAAATTTGGAAATTCTCCAGCAATATCAGGCTCAATAACTGAACCATAATTTGCAAATAAAAATCTACCCCACCTGCACCCATCCAAATATGTGAAAATAGTAGATAATGTTCCCATTTGGATTCACTGACTACTGGGTGTCCACTTTGCCAGGGTTATATTTATGATGTAACTAACTTAGAAAAATAAGTTTGTATCTTCTGAAACTGAGTAAGACCCCAAGTATAAATATCTGCACCAGGATGTTTTCTGCATGGTAACATGGTCTTTAAAGTTTTTAATACAATCTCAGTGTTCAAACAGGTCTTAAAAAGTCACGTAATCTAACTTTCTACCCAGTGCACACATCTCCCTTATAACATCCAGAATGTGTAACTGTTTAACTTCTGCCTGAAAACTGCCCTCCTGCTAAGAGATGGGAAATCCTATTGCATAAGACAGCTTATTCCAGTTCACAATTTGGTTTTTTTCTTCCTACAAGAAGGTGTTTGGAAAGAAAGGAAACACAGTATTGCACCACTTTATCATCATTTGTTGACCTTATGCCTGAAACTGTTAACACATGGCTCCAGATAAATGGGGACAGAAACAGGTTGCTTGGTGATGGAAGAGGTAAGAGAGAGACCATAAATCCACTGCTGCACTCTTTTAAAAAATTAGGTATTATAATAACAACAACAATACAATAATAATACATGATCAGGGCAAAAAATACAACCAACGTGAAAGGATTAAAGTGTAAACCTAAAGACTGCTTCCCATTTCTAATCATTCTCTTCAAAGATAATCATTAACTTTTTTTTTTTTTTGCGGTACGCGGGCCTCTCACTGTTGTGGCCTCTCCCGCTGCAGAGCACAGGCTCTGGACGTGCAGGCTCAGCGGCCACGGCTCACGGGCCCAGCCGCTCCGCGGCACGTGGGATCTTCCCGGACCGGGGCACGAACCCGTGTCCCCTGCATCGGCAGGCGGACTCTCAACCACTGCGCCACCAGGGAAGCCCTCTGCTTTCTTTTTAATAGCTAATTCCGTGGTATAAATATATCACCATTTATTTACCCAGACCCATATTGATGACACTTAGATTACTTTTTCACACTGTTTTAATTGTGATACAAAGTCAAACTTATCTTACTGAAATTTCTTTCTATAATTTTTATTCTGGAATCCTTTGGAATAAACTTAATCTGTCATTTAATAGATCTTTAAACATTTGAAAATCACCATCGTATCATATGCGGAATAAATGGCAGAACATATGAAGGAAAAGTTTTGAGTTATATACTGAGTTATATACTCAGGTATATCAATAGGAGAAATGCTTTCTTCAAATAAAAACAAGCTACAAGTCTGACAGCACTAAATGCATGCCTAAATTATGGTCTACAAAGCTGACAGGATATTATACAATGATTAGAAACGTGTATCTAATGCAGCATCAAGACAAATGTTACAATGTTCAGTGAATGAAGACATGCAATTGCATGTGAACTGAGATTAACTATGAAATATGTCTGCATATGAAAAAGAGAAATATTCAAATAAAATGTGGCTGAGTTAGGGTGATAAGAACATGGACCACCATCTCCTTTCAAAATATCCTTTAATATTTCATAATTTGGTTTCTACAATAAATGAAAAAAGGAAAAAAATGACAGCTTTTTGGAAGACCAAAATCCTCATTCTCAGTTTCAAGACTCTCAAGGCCCTCTTTCTTCCCTGATTATCTTAGAGATAACCTTCACAGTAAATAATCAGGTCTTGAAATTCTTGATGGCAAAGTTACACTCAGCAACGAAAGCTAGAAGTGTGACTGTCCACTAGAGAACACGACGGTATAGAAGGGAAGAAGTTAGAGATCAAACAAGGAAAAGAAGGGACAATCAGGAAGAGCTCCACCTTAAACCATGTTCACAATCATCCAGTACTACCATTTTTGTTCTATCTACCCATGAGTAGAGAACTGGTATGAATTTCCAGATCATACAGTCAGGGCAATGTAGGGGTCAAAAAGCAAGGTAATGAATAAGACTTTTGTACTTAAGGAAAAAATGGTCAAATTATTCTCAAGCCAACACAGAAGTTCTTATTCTAGGAATTTAAAGTCTCAAGCTATACCAGTGTCCTTTAAATTCATAATCACTCATTTCTCCCCCCAAATTTCATCCATTTATTTCGTAAGTACCGATTAATTCCTTTAACAAACCTAAGTCACAATGGGCTTCTTTTTCTTTTTAAGTATTCCTTGTCATGGTACCCAAATATCGTGCAAATCTTCAGCCTGTGCTGATTAATGACAGACGAAGCACCAGTGAGTAAAAACAACGACTGCATAATTTTGGTTTGTGTGCTTTCAGCGTGAAAGGCTGTTTATTTACAGTGCCACAGCACCACCTTGGTTCTGAAGAGAAGGGCATATGTGCTCTAGCTGCTCATACATTAACTACTGATGAGTAACATTTGCAGCTGGGAACTTCACTCTAGAAAAATAGGAAGAGAAATGCTTGTGCCTGTAACTTAGGAAGAAGCTCTAGTGTTCATGCTCACATTTATAGGGAGACATGGTGAAATCTTGTCTACTTTGTCAACTGATCTACTTTCAAAATAAATTTCCTGGCCTCTCGCCTTCTGAGATGGCCCACACTCTGTGGAGTGTGTTTCTCCCAGGGCCGTTCTCACCTTTTGAGACGGACCACATTCTGTCTACGGAATGTGTATCTCTCTAAATAAATCCACTTTTTACCTATCATAAATAAATAATTTCCCTTTTTCAGCCATCCTCAGGGAATATCTTTCTTAATAACTTGGCAAAAATCTAAAACGCATGCTTATCAAATCTTCCTAAGTTCCTTCTGTCACCAGAATTCTTCCCAGCTTCCTATTATGTGAAAGAACTATGTAGGGCCCTGAGATACATTTGAGACACCAGGGTGGAGAAGGCACAAGCCTGTTCTTAAGGAGCTTATAGTAGTCTTATGGAAGGGGCAGGGTGGATATGCAGTTATAATTAAAAAACAGTCAATGTGCAATCATCAGTAACAGAATTAGGATTGAAAAGCATCTGAATACTTAGTAAAAATGGGATAAAATAAGATGACACTTAGGAGGTTCTGGTGATCAAAATCAATTATATAACCAGAAAAATTCAGAAAGCCTTGGTTGATGGCAGCTTATGTAAAAAAGACATAAAGGTTTCAACTGAGTAGAACACAAATGCATAAAAGTCAACTATGTAAAATGGCTGTTAAAATAGCTAACCTAGGGGCTTCCCTGGTGGCGCAGTGGTTGAGGGTCCGCCTGCTGATGCAGGGGACGCGGGTTCGTGCCCCGGTCCGGGAGGATCCCACATGCCGCGGAGCGGCTGGATCCATGAGCCATGGCCGCTGAGCCTGCACTTCCGGAGCCTGTGCTCCACAACAGGAGAGGCCACAACAGTGAGAGGCCCGCGTACCGCAAAAAAAAAAAAAAAAAAAAGCTAACCTAAATTAATAGAACTATTGTGTCCAGATCAAGGAAGATAATAATCCCACTGCCTCCAAATCCAGAGTTACTGGTGCTGTTTTATGAGGCTCGTTTAAGAGGGACATCACAGAACTAGGAGTGTGTGTGTGTGTGTACATTCATGCTTCCTAGTGGAGCAATGACAGTGAAGTACCTGTTAATCACATAACGCAAAAAACTGAAGGAACTGAAGACACGCAGCTTAAAAGAAGGCTTGCAGGTGAGCAGTGGAGGGGCAGCATATAACAGGTGAGATGAATGCATTTGAGCTGTCTGCAAGAACTCATGTTAGGTTCAATGAAAGACAAACGCTCATCCTGGCCTCCCTAGGTTATGACTATGGCTGATTATTGCCATGGTCAGGGTATAAGATGACTTGAATAACACCCAGTGGTTCTTATATAATTGTATATATTTTAGGAAGTGAAACTCAAATTCCTTCAACAGTACCTTCAATAATGGTACTTGAAATAGAAACTATGTTTCAGTCATTCACAAAAAACTGTCACATTGAAGAAGCATAAAGCAGAGGAATGTCTATTAATGTCAAACAATTAAACTAGCACTGGAGGATTTCATCTTCTGCAATAGGAATCCTATGGGTTCAACCTCCTTAGAGTTGGTAACATTTGTTCAGTCAATATATTTTTCTGCAAGCCAGTAAAATATTTCAGAAATTTGACCTTTTTGGTAAAAAAACAGGGATGTTTTTAAAAATTATAAACTTAATTTTTTAAAAATCCTCAGAGGTCATAGGTTATTACAATCATATAGATAGGTCTTCTAAATTAATGAGAACAATAGATAAAGTGACAGTGTTAAGGTATTTCAGAAGATATATTTTAGTAATATGTCTTTAAAATGGATATATAGTCTCAATGTGGTAAAAACAGCTTGAAAATTACCAACACCTCCTCCTTTCTTTCTGTATACACAAAGGAATGAAAAGAGAATGAATAAACTACCAAAAAGCAAAAACCATTCCATGTGTATTTCAGCTGAATGAAAGCATTCACAGGTTGGTCTGTGGGCAGGCATGGTAGCACAGACCCCCAATCAACTCAACTGCCCTTCTAGATGCCAGAGAGTAAGTAGCTTTTTAGTTGACTATGTGTATTTACCTATCCAGCAAGTAGGGGAGATACATGGTCTGGCAAAAAAGGTAGACAAGAAAATTTACATATGTTAGGGCTTTCAGCTAAGCTATATGCTGAATAAATGGAGGAAACATTGACTTACCTGCACTGCCGAGCTGTTTATAAAACCTGTACTCTAAATGAAGCTGTGGAGCACGTGATTTTATTGGTTCCTGAAACCCAAGAAGAGAAATTGTGATCAGATTTAGACAGTTTTTTCATTCCTAGGTTTTCAGAGTAAACCAGGGCTAAGACCACTTAATATTTTAGAGATGATATTCATATATAATAGCATTTTCTTACCACAATTTCTCTTTGAAAGCACATCTAGGGGAAGATGAAGCTGAATTATATACAATTCCTGCCACGGATATTTAAATAAAAATACTCTGTATGAGACATCACTCAAGGATAGCTCTCTCACCATGAAGTATTCTTCTGAAATATATTCTCCTAGGAAACCAGGTGCCAAATCTTTTAATTAAATACCAGCAAGTAGGGCTTCCCTGGTGGCACAGTGGTTGAGAGTCTGCCTGCCGATGCAGGGGACACGGGTTCGTGCCCCGGTCCGGGAAGATCCCACATGGCGTGGAGCGGCTGGGCCCGTGAGCCATGGCCACTGGACCTGCGCGTCTGGAGCCTGTTGCTCCGCGACGGGAGAGGCCACAGCAGTGAGAGGCCCGTGTGCGGCAAAAAAAAAAAAAAAAAAAAAAAAAATACCAGCAAGTATTTCCTTCTTGTTTTATTATGAATTTTGGGTAGTAAATGGTTTTATTATTTATAGAAAAATGATATATGCTCAGGAAAAAAATTTCATATACACAAAAATTAGAAAGAAAGTAAAAATAACCTGAGATTCTATCATTTAAAAGAAAAGCACTATTAACATTTTGGTGAATGTTCTTCCAAATATTGATTTATACATATATTTATATATAATATAGACTCAAAAATGTATTTTAAATAAATGAGAACATACTATATTTGGTGTTCTATGTCTTTAAATTCAACATGTGATGATGACATCATTCCATAACAGTAAGTAAAACTATATATTAGTGTGTGTGTGTGTGTGTGTGTGTGTGTGTGTGTGCGCGCGTGCGTGTACATACACACAAACCTTAACTTTTGGACATTTGAACTGTTTTCAGTTTTCAATATTATGAATAAAGCTGTAGGAACAGTGTTATGTATATTTATTTTTACACTTTAGAGAATTAAAGACTGCAAATGCAACTAAGATATGTAACTTGTAACTTTAATTAATACAGTGTTCAAGTTTTTAAAAATAGAGTTTTCTAAAGAGCCCAAAGATAAAGCAGCCATACTACCACACTTTGCTCTATACCAAACTTCAAGAATTGGCTGGCTCATCATTCTGAATTGACAGTATATCAGGCAACTAGTTAACAAGAAAATCAAACATTACCCTGAAAGATACATCTGTATATCCATTAGGATGGCTAATATCAAAAACACAGAAAATAGCAAGTGTTGGTAAGGATGTGGAGAAATTGGAACCCTTGTGCACTGCTGGTGGGAATGTAGAATGGTGCAGCTACTGTGGAAAACAGTACAGCAATTTCTCAAAAAATTAAATATAGAAGTACCACATGATCCAGCAATTCCACTTCTGGATATACACCTAAAAGAACTGAAAACTCAGACTCAAAATGATATTTGTAGACCCATGTTTGTTGCAATATAATTCGCAATAGTCAAAAGGTGAAGTGACCCAAGTATCTATAAACAAATGGATGGATAAATAAAATGTGGTTACATTTTGTTCCATATGTGTGATGGCATATTAGTTAGACATAAAAAGGAAGGACATTCTGACACATGCTACAAAATGTATGAACCTCAGGGATGGTATGTTAAGTGAAATAAGCCAGACCCAAAAGGACAAACACTGCATGATTCTACTTGTATTAAGTACCTAGAATAGTCAAATTCATAGACAGAAAGTTGAATGGTGCTTGCCAGGAGCTGGGGGGAGAGGGGAATGCTGTTGGTGTTTAATGAGTACAGCATTTTAGTTGAGGAAGGTGAAAAAAAAGTTCTAGAGATGGATGATAGTGATGGGTGCACACCAATGTGAATGTACTTAATGCCACTGAACTGTACAACTAAAAATGGTTAAAATGGTAAATTCAAGAATCAATTCTTTATCAGATATATGATTTTCAAATATTTTCTCCCATTCCATGGGTTATCTTTTCACTGCTCAGAGTCCTCTGATGCACAAAAGTTTTTGATAAAGTCCAACCTATCTATCTTTTCTTACTTAGGCTTTTTTGTGTTATATCCAAGAAATCACTGCCAAATCTAACCTTATGAAGCTTTTCCCCTAAGTTTTCTTCTAAGATATTTATAGTTTTGGCTCTTATGTTTAGGCCTTTGACCCATTTTGAGTTAATTTTTGTGTATGATGTAAAGGGTCTCACTTCACTGCATGTGATCTCCAGTTTTCCCAACACCATTTGTTGAAAAAAACTGTCCTCTCCCCATTGAATGGTTATTTGTCCTATTTTTAATATAGGCTCAAAGGAAGGAGAGTTCCACAGCTTCCCTTATTAATTCATGCTGGTGTTTTACAAGTTTCATGGTTTAGAAGGTCTTTATATGTAACTGCAATCTCCACTTACTGAAAGTTTAGCCTATTTCTCTTATAAATCCTCAATAACAAAGACAAAACAGCTCCCGAATAACCTGTGAATACTATAACAGCTATCTTCAAATAACAAAGCTATTCAGTCATTTCTTAAACTTCCTTTATTCAGGCAAAGTAATTAAAATTTTTTTAACCTTTCCTCACTGGTCCTACTTTTTAGTTATTTGATCACCCCTGAAAGCTCTTCCTGAACCTACTTGAAGTTTTCTGCATTTTTCTTAAAATACAGAATCCATAAATCACAGAATTCAGAACTTTCCTTGAAGTTATCTAGTCTACACCTTTGCTTCTAGGAAGGTTTTATCTAAATCAATTCAGGTAGGCTAGAATACTTCAAAGCCCTAAGGAGCTCTATGAAAGAACTCATACCCTTCTCTGATTGCAAAATCAGCAAGCATCAGAGTTGGCCTTCAAGTTTCTCAAGATTCTTGTATTCCAAAAAAATGTATTTAAGACTATACTGTAGAGTCACTTCCTTATTCATTTATCTCTTCAGCTACAGAGTCTCCATTCAGGTTTTAGATCTTCTAATATATCACCATCAAAGCAGCCAATTTCAGAATTTGTCTTTTAGCAAAATCATTAATAATTCACAAGAAACCAAAAGAGACAGTGATGACAAATTGATATGGAACCAGAGGTTGATCTAAACACTAGAAAGAGGAGTGTTCTTTCTGGAGAAACAGTCTTGAATTCGAACAAACCACAAGAGTCAATGAATTTTAAAAAACACAGATCCTTCTTCAAACCTAATACCTTCAAACTTCATACTGGAAACATTAATAGGAAATATTCAATCTGATCTTGGGTAAATAAGTTAACAGATTAAAAAAAGCAATATCTCTTTAGAGTTATAGGGCTAAAAGTGGGTGTACACATCACATATATTCAGACATGAGGGGCTTTTTATCACAGACGGAAGGACTTACATCCTTCAGCCAACCCCTTCAGCACGTAGTCATAGCCTGCTCAACCAACTGGAGCTTCAAGTGCTCTTCTGAAAGCACTATGAATAAAGGACACTGCAAACAATCTATAAGATTGTAAAAGGCAGTAGGATTAGCAGCATGGAGAGAAAACTTTTTAAACAACTGTTAGAAAACCTCTGTTAAAAAGAACCCCAGAAACCTCAGTGATAGGGGTAAAGGAGGGGTTCATCACACTAGTTTGTTTACACTGTATCTGATTTTTAAAAAAATGTTCCTAGAAATCCAAGAAACAAGAGCCCACAATGAAGATCCAAACAAAGTAGAACTGAAACACTACCAGCCAGGGCTTCCTTGTATTTCTGTGCCAGATGCTGACTACATTTGCATAGAGGGCTGGCTATTTGCCAGAATCATGGTTATTCTGGAACACACACGCCTGCCTGAAATCCTAAACTGACAGCAGATGGCTACCTTGTAGGACAGTAATGCTTAAGGCAAATTTTGCTGTTACAGTGAAAAGAGCTCAATTACTGCCATCATACCTCCCACAGAGAATACAGCCCCACAGCAAGAGAGGAGGCCCATAGACAAGATTGTCATCCTCTAAAAAGCCTTTATTTAAGGTTTATTTGAAAGAGAAATGAGGTACTGAGGCACACCATACTAGATGACATGAAGTCTATCTACCTTTAACTCTTGGCCATACAAAGAATAAAACTTTAATAAAATGTAAGTGAAATGCAATAGTCAGTCATGTCAATAATGTTATGCAACCTTATCTAAACAGGTCAACTAGTATGAATCTGGAAAGAGGAATCTAGATAGAATGAGTTGCCCCTAACAGAAAGCCTCAGAAGAAGTTTTGATAAATAAGGGGACAATAACAAATATACAGTATTGAGGCAACATTTTAAAGTGTTTTAGGGGCTGCTTCTCCCTATTACTAGTCCCAAAGAATCAAAATTATTCCAACTTGGGGCTTCCCTGGTGGCGCAGTGGTTGGGAGTCTGCCTGCCGATGTGGGGGACGCGGGTTCGTGCCCCAGTCCGGGAGGATCCTGCGTGCCGCGGAGTGGCTGGGCCCGTGAGCCATGGCCGCTGGGCCTGTGCATCTGGAGCCTGTGCTCCGCAGTGGGAGAGGCTGCAGCGGTGGGAGGCCCACATACCGCAAAAAAAAAAAAAAAAAAAAAATTATTCCAACTTAACAAAACAATAAAACAGAAAAAGTAAAAAAGAGATGAACTAGATAACACTTCCACAGAATAATCAAATTCCCATAAATACAAATATACAGTTAATTCCTTGACATTCAAGCTGAGAAAAATATTTGGTCTGCATTGTTACATGCATTGTCTCTCTTCCTGCTCTAATTTCTCCAACAAAAGTTCCAAGTCAACAAACAAAACACTTGGTTCCCAAGGAGCTACCTGCTCTAAGACCTGCTCCCTGTCCACCTCTTTGTAGAGAAACTAAACTGATGCCTGTCAGTTCTTTACAGGACAACTCTAACTCCTCCACAGACAAGCTTAATGAGAGGAAAGGACCCACCACAGAGCAGGTGTGGATGTGGTAGGGGCAATTCATTAGAAAAGAACAGCAATTACCACAAGATACTTCCTTCAACTATTAACGCCTCTGCCTTCCAACTAATAAAGCCCAAAACTACCTTTAGATCCTGGGAAATGTACTAGGATTTATTAGGAGGACAATATTTATACAGTTTCATAGAAACTAGTTATGTAAAGCATTTCATATGGCTAGAAATGGTTTTTCATCAACCTTAAATATAAGACAAAGAACTGTTTCTTCTAAAACTATTAATCCTTAAAAATAATAGAATTATTCTTTTTTAACAGGATGTTATTTTCAATGACTAGGTTAGTTATTCATAAGATTAGCAATGACAAAACCAATTGAACTCTTTGCTTCAAATCTGACCACGTAATGTGTTTTTCACATTTGACAGCTTTTTAAGGCAATGATTAGATGATCACATTCAGAAGTATATTAATAAATACCTTACATTTTTAAAATGGATAAGTCATATTCAAGAATAAGAAAATTATAAAAAACAATAGCACTGTGAAAGGTACAAAGTTTACAGCAGTTACTAGGGTTTTTTGTTTTCCTTCCAGCTATGTTTTATAAACTTTTTTTGATTTATCATTGCTAACACTATAGTTAGCATCCTCTAACTATATAGTGTTTTACAGTATACAGTGATTCATCACTGTAACACTATATATATTTGAAGGAAATGACTATGTGGGATCATATGCAAGGAAAAATAACATTAGTATTTTTGTGAATGGTTACAATTATTTCCTGTAAAAAGATATGTGAAGGGTGAGAGCACTAAAACATAATTACCACAAATACAGATTCTACTCACCAGTTTGATAGCTACATATTCATTGGTGTAGAGATTTTTACCTAGGGGAAAAGCAGAATGTATATGTTTTAGTGACATTTATTCTGGGAAATGCAAAGCAAAATCTTAGCTTACAGGGTCATGAGAAAGGTCACATTCCCAACGCTGTTCACATATATGAAACATGATTTGTAAGTGAAAAGCCAAACAGAGATAATGAGACCCAGCAAGACAAGAACAAAAACAGCTTGAGAATTTGAAAATTTAAGCTAGACATGAGAATCTTTTATTTTAAAGAAAACAAATCTCGGGGACTTCCCTGGTGGTCCAGTAGTTAAGACTCCACGCTCCCAATGCAGGGAGCCAGGGTTCCATCCCTGGTCAGAGAACTTGATCCTGCATTGCATACCTCAGCTAAGAAGTCTGCATGCCACAATTAAGAGCCCACATGTGGCAACAAAGATCCCGCATGCCACAACTAAGACCTTGCGCAGCCAAATAAATAAATAAATATTTTTTTTAAAAATGAAAGAAAACAAATCTCTTTGTCTGTCACACACACATTTTGTTATTTAATATTTCCCAACTATTGAGCTATGAGGCAACCCAAGAAGAAGAAATGCCAGAATTACAAAGATAGAGAGATTTTAACTCTTGGCACAAAAAACACAAACCCTCATTTTTCTAACTCACTGACAAGTAAGGTTTTCTTATTTTTTGTCATGGTATTTAGTATCAACTTTAGTTGGCATAAAGGACAGTGTGAAATAAAACCAATTATTGGCCTACTCCTTTTGGAAAACTCATCTACTGTCTCTAAGTAGATGATTCTCAAAGCTGTTTTGACTCTTCACCAGAACTCAAGCTCTACATCTTCACCTATATGCAGAAACAGCTCTCCACCCAGACAACACTTAACTCAGAGTTCTTCCTGCAGTTGTAACCTTTTTCCTCTCAACTTCTCTACTTACAGAAATGGAATCAATATTCTTCTGTACTAGACATCTAGAGTCAGAACTTGGGGTGAGTATAAGAGCAACAACCATCAGTTAGTGAGCCCACAGTATATGCTGGGTACTTAGCTACCTTTACCTCTTCAACTCCATTAGTCCTTGAAGGCTAATTTTAATTCCTTGTGAGTGCTTAGTATAGACCATATAGCTCAGCCACTGCACTGGACTTCACATTGCTTCTTATATATTTGTCCTATCTTATTCACCTGGACTATAAATATCTTGAGAGTAGCGATTTTATTTAATGGATCTATCAATGCCCTATGGTGCTTAAGACCATGTTCTGCACATCTCAGACACTCAAAACCTTGACTGATTAAAAGTTATAAGTACGTATAGTATGACTACTTTTTAAATAATACATGTAGGTAAAGGTTATATATACACATAAACGTACATATATATATGTACATAGCTGAATATATATGCATGGAAAAGGATACATAAAGATGTATTAAGGTATTACGGTATTAAGATGACTGTTTCTGGGCTTCCCTGGTGGTGCAGTGGTTGAGAGTCCGCCTGCCGATGCAGGGGACACGGGTTCGTGCCCCGGTCTGGGAAGATCCCACATGCCGCGGAGCGGCTGGGCCCGTGAGCCATGGCCGCTGGGCCTGCGCGTCCGGAGCCTGTGCTCCGCAACAGGAGAGGCCACAACAGTGAGAGGCCCGTGTTCCGCCAAAAAAAAAAAAGAAAGATGACTGTTTCTAATTTTCATATAATATAGGTTGCTTTGATAATGAACAAAAAACAAACCCTGCATTTTGGGAACAAAAGGCTGCTTGTAATATTGGTTATTTTTAACAAGCTCTAGACAATAGATGGCCATTATACTTTTAACACAGTTAAAATTACACCATTATACTTTTAATACTGTTATCAGTTTTCCCAGTACTTTTATGTAGAGAAGAGTACACTAACTTAGGAATAACTTTTGTCTGCAAACAACATTAATAGAGAGGATTCACAGGTTGCCAGACAATCACCTAAGACATTATAAGATGAATAACTTCTTCTTTAAAGGAGCAAAAGTAGAAAATAGCCATTTTTCCCTCTCTGTATTAATTGCATTAAGTTCTAAAGGTTAATTTGTGTTTCTGATTAATGTTCCCACCAAAATCATTTTAAAAAATATATTTGATGAAATTGTGAAAAGGATACCAACAACCGGGAGAGGACGAGATGAGACAGTAACAGCCAGCTCCCAGGCAGATTAAAACTCCAGCCTGGCCACAGACTTCTTCCATGCGAGATAGGATGCTGCATAAAGAGTTTTCAGGAAAGCCCTTCCCGGCACTGTATAAGCACAGTTATTGTGATCTAAAACTTATTTTAGCAAAGGGCTGACCCTAAAAACTCATTACTGCTTAGAGGAAAATGGTCAAGTTTAAAACTGTAAATGTGTTTGGGGAGGGGGATGTCTTTCCGAATTGGACACTCCCCCCCAGTTTTAGCAGTAAGAATTACTGGGGGGTAGGGACGTAGGGGCACCGAAATTCACCCCTTACTCATTTAGAGTACAATATGACTTCACTGTTAAAGAATTAAATTAATTTTTGAAGTATATGCTTAAAGTAACAGATCTTTAATTCAAATAGATTACAACTTTTAAAGTGAATTGAGATGGTATCAGTGTAAGCCTAGTAATCAATCTGGATTCTGATCTGTGAGAAAGAAAAGAGAGAAGGCAATCACAGGAGTCTCAGAAAGGATGTACTTTCCTTTCTTTCTCCCACCACCTCCCCACAGGGTGTGAAAAAATGAGTAGAATTTTAACAGTTGAAGAAGGGAGAAAAACACATCTCAGGGAGAAGAAACTGTATGAGCAAAACAATAAAAATGAGAAAACAGACAGTTTAGGAAGAGAATGGGCGATGGTCTTGGGGTAGATGGACCATAAGTTGCACCATGAAGATCAGGAAGGAGTAGGGATGGGCAAGGAGTGGTTAGGGCAGCAAAAGAAACTAGAAAAGTAAGGGTGAGTCCACATTAGGAAAGTCCTCAATGCCATCTTAAAACTTAAAATGAAAGGTTTCTGAGTAGGGTAGTGACATGATCAGATCTCTGATTTAGAATAACTATACCTCCTTTGTAAAGAGATATAAAAGATTAACCAGAAAAATAAGACACCAGAGGTAAGGGAAAGTATTTGAGTATTTAATACCCCTCATATGCAAATATCAGACACCTAAGATGAGCAACACTCACTTCTCACCCTTCAGAGACTGTATTCTAGATCCTCACACAAGACCCTGCACATGGTGCCTCAAAGTTTGATAAATAAATCACATAAAGTGATAAGTGTTGAAAAAAAGAAATATGAACAAGTCAGTAGATGACTTAGATGAGGGAGGGTAAAGCATCTGGGCACAAATGGCACTTGAAGTGAGCCTCTGAGGACGAACAGGAGAGGATAAAGAGCATTTCTTATAAAAATACTAATTTGAACATTGAGGTGGAGAAATGATAGAAAATGCAGAGAATGTGATAAAGTATGAGTGGACCAATATGAAAGGAGCACAAAGCATATGGGGGAGAATGGTGAGAAATGAAGCCAGAAAAATCCATACGAACAGAGTATGAATAACCTTGAAAGCCAGCTTCTTGCTCTGAAGTAAATACTTTTCCTAAATCCTCACTTTTTTTTAAGATTTGGGGGAATCTTTTTTTTTTTTAAATAGTAAAACAAACTTGTTATGTTATAGAAATCGTGCAGGGACTTCCCTGGTGGCTTGGTGGTTAAGAATGCGCCTGCCAATGCAGGGGGCACGGGTTCGAGCCCTGGTCTGGGAGGATTCCACGTGCCACGGAGCCACTGGGCCTGTGAGCCACAACTACTGAGCCCACGTGCCACAACTGCTGAAGCCCATGCTCCTAGAGCCTGTGCTCTGAAACGGGAGAGGCCACTGCAATGAGAGGCCCATGCACCACAGCGAAGGCCCACACGCAGCAACGAGGACCCAACGCAGCCAAAAAGAAAAAAGAAAAAAAGAAAGAAAGAAATCCTGCATAGTGTTCTTTTGGAGGAAAAACAAACAAACAACCAAACAAGAGTTCAAAGAAATCCCAGGCACTTATGGATCTGCTTATTCCAGAGTCTAGAAGGCCTCACGAATCAGAGGGGAACCTTTTCCTCATTTTCCCTGTGTTCAGCTGGGCGGCCCAGTTTTCACAGCTCAGTTTACCTTCAACAGTGTGACCTTTACATCTCCTGTGAACGTGGGAAAGAGTAGCTGCCGGGCGATGCCAGGGAAGGAGGGGATTTAGTGATGCAACTGCTCCATATATATATATGTATATACTTGCAACTACTCTTCCTGTTTTTAGCACCTTCTGCATCCCAACTTTTTGAAATTCCTACTGTCTCCAATTCTTGAACTTATTGATATCTGGTGTATTCTATGTTACAAACTGGCCTACCCATTAAATCATTCAGCTTTCTCTGGACTGCTAAATTAGTTACCACTTAACTGCTTTCCAGCTTCCAAAATTTTGTTAAAATTTCTCACCTGTTTTTATCTTCTTTCTCTCTCTCTCTCTCTTTTTGGTTCCTGGTGGTTTTTATGCCTTTTAAAAAAATCCCTTTTCTAAATATACATTATAAAACTGAGGCAGTGACTTCCCCTCGTGGTGCAGTGGTTAAGAATCCACCTGCCAATGCAGGGGACACAGGTTTGAGCCCTGGGCCAGGAAGATCCCACATGCCGCAGAGCAACTTAGCTCATGCGCCACAACTACTGAGCCTGCGCTCTAGAGCCCGCAAGCCACAACTACTGAGCCCACGTGTCACAACTACTGAGAAGCCCACGCACCACAACGAAGAGGTGCCCCCGCTCACTGCAACTAGAGAAAGCTCACGCGCAGCAACGAAGACCCAATACAGTCAAAAATAATAAATAAATTTTAAAAAATAAAATAAAACTGAGGCAGCACTCAGTTTCATCAACTTACACATATATTATAATTAGTTATTCATGCATCTTTTTACCTCCACTAGGCAGTGAATTTCCTAAGGACAAGAATGTTCCACTCATCTGTTTATCCCTAACGACCAACATGGTATCTGATATATAGTAGGTAACAGATGCTTGCTGAAGTGAACCAAATTGACTTGATATACAGAGAAGGTTCTTCTGAGAAAGTTTTAGGGCAATTAAAAAAAAATTTAGTTTAGAATCAGATTATGGATAATCCTAAGTGTGAATACAGGAGTTTTGACTTCATTATTCAACTTGTGAAATCACCAAAGATATTTGTGCTAAGAGGAAACGTATAGTGGTGAAAGTTGTATTTTAAGAATATTAATCTGGTCCCAATGTATACAACAAAAGAGACAAGAATACCTACGAAGAAAATGAATAGGAAGTTTTTATAGTAGAACATTTAAAGAATAACATCTACCAACAGTGTGGTTATGATGATTACACGAGTTAGAATATGTGAAAGTACTTTGTAAACTGCAATGTCCTAGATAAATCTAATTTTTATGACTTCTATTATCACGGCAGGTATGATGCAATAATTCCTGGAAGACAACTTTAAAAAATAGGATTTATAATCAAGGCATTTAGAAGAAAAAACTAACAACCTTTGGATTACATATAAACATGAGGGAAAAGGAAAATAGAACGGTTAAAGTTGATGCTTTTAATTAGAGGAGAACAGAAAGAAAACCAGGAGAGTAGGCAACGATCGTTTCACTCTACCATGATGCCTTCCTCCAAGTTCTCACTGAACCTAAAAGCAGCAGAGAAATTATGAAATGCCTTTCAGCTTCAATTTTTGTACCTGTATAAAAGAATATAGACACAGAAGCATAATGACACAGCTTATGTAACACCAAACATGATAGCTAATACATTACAAAATGCTAGCTTGCTTTTGTTTGCTTACTTTCTCTGCTTATTTCAAAACAAGCTGAATACCTCACCCTCTTAAAAAGCAATTATCCTTATTCCTAAGAGGCCCTGGAGGTGACTAGATAATTCTCCTGAGCTATGCATCACTCAAATGAATTCCTTTGCCAGGGGGCATCATCAAGACTGAAGAGGTCAGGGGAATTCCCTGGCGGTCCAGTGGTTAGGACTCCATGCTTTCACTTTCGTGGCCTGGGTTGAATCCCTGGTCAGGGAACTAAGATCCCACAAGCCATGCGGTGTGGCCAAAAAAAAAAAGACTAAGAGGTCAATACAAAACACAGCCAAGTGGAAGGCTAGACAAACACTAAGCCACTATTCTCAGTGATACACAAAAATTTTGCTCTGGAAGAATTTAATTACAAACATAGAGGGTTACCATCCTGCCCATTTAAAATGAATGACTGCTTCATCATACAAAAAATTATATATATATATATATATATATATATGAATGATATATCAATAAATGTGAAAAAGGCAGTTTACTGAACAGAAAAATACCATTGATGAGGTGGCATAATCCCAAGCAATCAAAGCTTTTCGTTGCTGCACAAAATCCACAATGCTTCCCAAGGTCACTTTCTGGCTATGGGTTCTTTTATCGTTAATGTAAAAGAAACTGCATTGCACAGTAGTTTTGGGAGCTTTACATCCAAACTCAGTCCTTTTGAAGCAGCAGTCTTAGATGTGAAGCTACCCACAAAATCCACTGCGTGAACACTTCCTGTTTCAGTAAATCGCCTACAGAGACAACATTTACGGTAAGCTTCATCAGACAAAGCACTATTTCAAAGAACCAGCAGGTGTCAGTTCTCAGAGTCACGCTGATAAAGGAACATACAAGCCTCGGTTCCCAGTTTAGTTAGATCTCCAGCTGTCAGATTTCTTGCCGTAAAGTGAAAGTAGTACATTTATAAATTACTACCTAGAACTTGTCAGAAAAAAAAAAAAGTCCAGCCAAATGAATGTGAGGCAATTAGTAGTTAAAACAAGAAACCGATCTATGGTTCAAGATGGCGGAGAGAAGGACGGGCTCTCACTCCCTCTTGTGAGATCACTGGAATCATAACTAACTGCTGAACAATCATTGACAGGAAGACACTGGAACTCACCAAAAAAGATATCCCACATCCAAAGACAAAGGAGAAGCCACAGTGAGACGGTAGGGGGGCGTAATCACAATAAAATCAAATCCCATAACTGCTGGGTGGGTGACTCACAAACTGGAGAACACTTATACCACAGAAGTCCACCCACTGGAGTGAAGGTTCTGAGCCCCACGACAGGCTTCCCGACCTGGGGGTCTGACAGCGGGAGGAGGAATTCCTAGAGAATGACACATTG
Source organism: Monodon monoceros (assembly GCF_005190385.1). Lineage (NCBI taxonomy): Eukaryota > Metazoa > Chordata > Mammalia > Artiodactyla > Monodontidae > Monodon > Monodon monoceros. Next base: position 67,258,205 of record NW_021703778.1, read on the forward strand.
AAGGCTAGCAGGATTTGATTACAGGACTTCGACAGGACTGGGGGAAACAGAGGCTCCACTCCTGGAGGGCACACACAAAGTAATGTGAGCATTGGGACCCAGGGGAAGGAGCAGTGACCCCATAGGAGACTGACCCAGACCTACCTGCTAGTGTTGGAGGGTCTCCTGCAGAGGCGGGGGGGGCAGCTGTGGCTCACCACAAGGACAAGGACATTGGCAGCAGAAGTTCTAGGAAGTACTCCTTGGCGTGAGCCCTCCCAGAGCCCACCATTAGCCCCACCAAAGAGCCCAGGGAGGCTCCAGTGTTGGGTCGCCTCAGGCCAAACAACCAACAGGGAGGGAATCCAGCCCCATCCATTAGCAGACAAGCGGATTAAAGTTTTACTGAGCTCTGCCCAAAACAGCAACAGCGGACTCTACACACCATCACTCCCTCCCATCAGGAAACTTGCACAAGCCTCACAGATAGCCTCATCCACCAGAGGGCAGACGGCAGAAGCAAGAAGAACTACAATCCTCCAGCCTGTGGAACAAAAACCACATTCACAGAAAGACAGACAAGATGAAAAGGCAGAGGGCTATGTACCAGATGAAGGAACAAGATAAACCCCCAGAAAAACAACTAAATGAAATGGAGATAGGCAACCTTCTAGAAACAGAATTCAGAATAATGATAATGAAGATGATCCAGGGCCTCGGAAAAAGAATGGAGGCAAAGATCGAGAAGATGCAAGAAATGTTTAACAAAGACCTAGAAGAATTAAAGAACAAACAGAGATGAACAATACAATAACTGAAATGAAAAATACACTAGAAGGAATCAATAGCAGAATAACTGAGGTAGAAGAACGGATAAGTGACCTGAAGACAGAATGGTGGAATTCACTGCTGCAGAAGAGAATAAAGAAAAGGGAATGAAAAGAAATGAAGACAGCCTAAGAGACCTCTGGGACAACATTAAACACAACAACATTCACATTATACGGGTCCCAGAAGGAGAAGAGAGAGAGAAAGGACCCAAGAAAATATTAGAAGAGATTATAGTTGAAAACTTCCCTAACATGGGAAAGGAAATAGCCATCCAAGTCCAGGAACCACAGAGAGTCTCATACAGGATAAACCCAAGGAGAAACACGCCGAGACACATAGTAATCAAATTGGCAAAAGTTAAAGACAAAGAAAAATTATTGAAAGCAACAAGGGAAAAATGACAAATAACATACAAGAGAACTTCCATAAGGTTACCAGCTGATTTCTCAGCAGAAACTCTACAAGCCAGAAGGGAGTGTGGCATGACATACTTAAAGTGATGAAAGGGAAGAACCTACAACCAAGATTACTCTACCCGGCAAGGATCTCATTCAGATTTGATGGAGAAATCAAAAGCTTTACAGACAAGCAAAAGCTAAGAGATTTCAGCACCACCAAACCAGCTCTACAACAAATGCTAAAGGAACTTCTCTAAGTAGGAAACACAAGAGAAGAAAAGGACCTACAAAAACAAACCCAAAACAATTAAGAAAATGATACTAGGAACATACATGTCAATAATTACCCAAAACATGAATGGATTAAATGCTCCAACCAAAAGACACAGGCTTGCTGAATCGATAAAAAAACAAGACCCATATATATGCTGTCTACAAGAGACCCACTTCAGACCTAGGGACACATACAGACTGAAAGTGAGGGCATGGAAAAAGATATTCCACGCAAATGGAAATCAAAAGAAAGCTGGAGTAGCAACACTCATATCAGATAAAATACTATAAAATAAAGAATGTTACAAAAGACAAGGAAGGACACTACATAATGATCAAGGGATCAGTTCAACAAGAAGATATAACAATTATAAATATATATGCACCCAAAATAGGAGCACCTCTATACATAAGGCAACTGCTAACAGCTATAAAAGGGGAAATCGATAGTAACACAATAATAGTGGGGGACTTTAACACCTCACACCAATGGACAGATCATCCAAACAGAATATTAATAAGGAAACACAAGCTTTAAATAACATGATAGACCAGATAGGTTTAATTGATATTTATAGAACACTCCATCCAAAAACAGCAGATTACACTTTCTTCTCAAGTGCGCACAGAACATTCTCCAGGATAGATCACATCTTGGGTCACAAATCAAGCCTCAGTCAAATTAAGAAAATTGAAATCATATCAAGCATCTTTTCTGACCACAACGCTATGAGATTAGAAATCAATTACAGGGAAAAAAACGTAAAAAACACAAACACATGAAGGCTTGGTTACTAAAGAGATCACTGAAGAAATCAAAAATGAACTCAAAAAATACCTAGAGACACATGACAACGAAAACACGATGATCCAAAACCTACAGGATGCAGCAAAATCAGTTCTAAGAGGGAAGTTTATAGCAATACAAGCCTACCTCAAGAAACAAGAAAAATCTCAAATAAACAATCTAACCTTACACCTAAAGGAACTAGAGAAAGAAGAACAAACAAAACCCAAAGTTAGTAAAAGGAAAGAAATCATAAAGTTCAGAGCAGAAATAAAGGAAATAGAAACAAAGAAAACAATAGCAAAGGTCAATAAAACTAAAAGCTGGTTCTTTCAGAAGATAAACAAAATTGATAAACCTTTAGCCAGACTCATCAAGAAAAAGAGGAAGAGGACTCAAATCAACAAAATTAGAAATGAAAAAGGAGAAGTTACAACAGACACTGCAGAAATACAAAGCATCCTAAGAGACTACTACAAGCAACTCTATGCCAATAAAATGGACAAGCTGGAAGAAATGGACAAACTCATAGACAGGTATAACCTTCCAAGACTGAACCAGGAAGAAATGGAAAATATGAACAGACCAATCACAAGTAATGAAATCGATACTGTGATTAATAATCTTCCAAAAAGCAAAAGTCCAGGACCAAATGGCTTCACAGGTGAATTCTATCAAACATTTAGACAAGAGCTAACACCCATCCTTCTCAAACTCTTCCAAAATATTGCAGAGGAAGGAACACTCCCAAACTCATTCTATGAGGCCACCATCACCCTGATACCAAAACCAGATAAAGATACTACAAAAAAAGAAAATTACAGACGAATATCACTGATGAATATAGATGCAAAAATACTCAACAAAATACTAGCAAACAGAATCCAACAACACATTAAAAGGATCATACACCACGATCAAGTGGGATTTATCCCAGGGCTGCAAGGATTCTTCAATATATGCAAATCAATCAATGTGATACACCATATTCACAAATTGAAGGATAAAAACCATATGATAATCTCTATAGATGCAGAAAAAGCTTTTGACAAATTCAACACCCATTTATGATAAAAACTCTGCAGAAAGTGGGTATAGAGGGAACCTACCTCAAAATAATAAAGGCCATATACGACAAACCCACAGCAAACATCATTCTCAATGGTAAAAAACTGAAAGCATTTCCTCTAAGATCAGGAACAAGGCAGGCATGTCCACTCTCACCACTATTATTCAACATAGTTTTGAAAGTCCTAGCCATAGCAATCAGAGAAGAAAATAGAAATAAAAAGGAATGCAAATTGGAAAAGAAGTAACACTGTCACTGTTTGCAGATAACATGATACTATATATAGAGAATCGTAAAGATGCCACCAGAAAACTACTAGAACTAATCAGTGAATTTGGTAGAGTTGCTGGATATAACATTAATGCACAGAAATCTCTTGCATTCCTATACACTAATGATGAAAAATCTGAAAGAGAAATTAAGGAAACACTCCCATTTACCACTGCAACAAAAAGAATAAAATACCTAGGGAGACAAAAGAACTGTATGCAAAAAACTGTAAGACACTGATGAAAGAAATTAAAGATGATACCAACAGATGGAGAGATATACCATGTTCTTGGATTGGAAGAATCAATACTGTGAAAATGACTATACTACCCAAAGCAATCTACAGCTTCAATGCAATCCCTATCAAATTACCAACAGCATTTTTTACAGAACTAGAACAAAAAATCTTAAAATTTGTATGGAGAAACAAAAGACCCCGAATAGCCAAAGCAGTCTTGAGGGAAAAAAACGGAGCTGGAGGAATCAGACTCCCTGACTTCAGACTATACTACAAACCTACAGTAATCAAGACAATATGGTACTGGCACAAAAACAGAAATACAGATCAGTGGAACAGGATAGAAAGCCCAGAGATAAACCCACACACCTATGGTCAATTAATCTATGACAAAGGAGGCAAGGATATACAATGGAGAAAAGACAGTCTCTTCAGTAAGTGGTGCTGGGAAAACTGGACAGCTACATGTAAAAAATGAAATTAAAACACCCCCTAATACTATACACAAAAATAAGCTCAAAATGTATTAGAGACCTAAATGTAACACTGGACATTATAAAACTCTTAGAAGAAAACATAGGAAGAACACTCTTTGACACAAATCACAGCAAGATCTTTTTTCATCCACCTCCTAGAGTAATGGAAATAAAAACAAAAATAAACAAATGGGACCTAATGAAACTTCAAAGCTTTTTGCACAGCAAAGGAAACATAAACAAGACGAGTGGCAACCCTCAGAATGGGAGAAAATATTTGCAAATGAATCAATGGACAAAGGATTAATCTCCAAAATATATAAACAGCTCATGCAGCTCAATATTAAAAAACCAAACAATCCAATCCAAAAATGGGCAGAAGACCTAAACAGACATTTCTCCAAGGAAGACATACAGATGGCCAAGAAGCACATGAAAAGCTGCTCAACATCACTAATTATTAGAGAAATGCAAATCAAAACTACAATGAGGTATCACCTCATACCAGTTAGAATGGGCATCATCAGAAAATCTACAAACAACAAATGTTGGAGAGGGTGTGGAGAAAAGGGAACCCTCTTGCACTGTTGGTGGGAATGTAAATTGATACAGCCACTATGGAGAACAGTATGGAGGTTCCTTAAACAACTAAAAATAGAACTACCATATGACCCAGCAATCCCACTACTGGGCATATACCCTGAGAAAACCATAATTCAAAAAGACACATGCACCCCAATGTTCACTGTAGCACTATTTACAATAGCCAGGTCATGTAAGCAACCTAAATGCCCATCGACAGACGAATGGATAAAGAAGATGTGGTACGTATATACAATGGAATATTACTCAGCCATAAAAAGGAATGAAATTGGGTCATTTGTAGAGACGTGGATGAATCTAGAGACTGTCATACAGAGTGAAGTAAGTCAGAAAGAGAAAAACAAATATCATATATTAACGTGTATATGTGGAACCTAGAAAAATGGTACAGATGAACCAGTTTGTAGGGAAGAAATTGAGACACAGATGAAGAGAACAAACATATGGACACCAAGGGGGGAAAGCGGAGGTAGGGGTGGTGGTGGTGGTGGGATGAATTGGGAGATTGGGATTGACATGTATACACTAATATGTATAAAATGGATAACTAATAAGAACCTGCTGTATAAAAAAATAAAGAAAATAAAATTTTAAAAAAATCAAACAAAAACCAAGAAACCACTTCTATGTAACTCAGATTGTTTACCATGTCTATTTAAGGCAAAGAGGCTGGCCTATTGCCTTTGCCACCCAGATAGCATCTCTTTAAGTAGGCAGCATGATCAAGGGTAAGAATATAATAAACACTACAACTTTAAAGAAAGAAGCCAGAGGGTTTTTTTATTTTTACTAACTTAATTCTACTAGTTTATTAGTACACTATGCAGAAAGATTTCCCAAATGGTTAGTAGTTAACAGCAATGATAACTGTTTCTTGTGCTAAGTTTTTTGAAGGGATTACTTATCAATACCAGTAAGTAGTTTATTATAAAAAATCTTATTAAATCTTCCTTAACACCACTGGTAATGGTATAGAGCATGTTTACTATTAATATGTAAGACATATCTGTTTTAGACAATGTTAAAATGTTTTCTAAACTGCAGAACATGATCGATTAGTGGAGTGTGAAATAAATAAATTCAGTGGGTCCTGACCAACACATTCTTTAAAGAAAAGTAGTATAAAATTTAAAAGAGTACATCACACTTAGGTGTATTATTTCATAAAACTTTTGCTTCAAACATACACAATATTAAATTCTGTATATACTGGATCAAAATATAGTATGTATTTTTTAAGTGTGAGTCATGGTGAAAAAAATAAAAGCCATTAATAAAAACCTTCTGAAAAGCAATTTCAATTATTTCATTTTGAGATGAAAAGCTTAGGTCAGACAACTAGTTACTATGACTTTCCTAAACTGTTAAACATAATAGTCTATTCTGAATAATCTGTTAGAAAAATCCTCATTTTCAGCTGAAAGTCTGGAGTGAGACTGATCAGAGTGAGGTAGAAGAGGGTGGATGACGTCATTGATAAATGAGGCCAAAGAAGGACCTGTACTCCATTTCAAGAGGGTGACCTATGAAGTACTTACAGAGGCAATGCTTTAAGCAAGTGTGTAAAACTTTCTACATTATAGTGGTGAGGGGAAAAAAAAAAAGCTGGAATGAATCACTCCAGAAAGCGTGATACTCTACAGCAGAAAAATAATGAAGTACTTTAGTTATAAAAAATTTTTTTATGCAAAATCTCACTTATACAATGATTCCCCGATATAACCTCACCCAATTTCAATAACGAAATGATTTTGAAACAAATCCCAGATGTTATGTTATTTCATCAGTAAATATTTCATTACAGATCTTTAATAGATTTGAAGTATTCTTTAGAGCAGATGGATTACTTGCTATTTGAAGACCTGCCACATAAATGTGAAAAATTAAAAGACCAAATGGAGATCTGCAGATACTGAAAAAGTTATAGTACCTAGTCGACATTTCAGCCATTCAGGAAGAAAAGTCCAAATGGTCCTTTGAAAAAGCAAAAGGGATGAAAGTGAAAAAAGCACAATTATGAACATAGTTAAAGGTAAAACGATTGATTCTAGAAGAACTAAAACTATGGATTGTCAATGACTTGAACCTGATCATCAGGCAAAAATGGTCCAATATTTCATTAATATTTTCCTGCCAAGAAGAATACGACTTCCATTCTAAATGATAATGCAAGTTTTAAGAGGAAAGAAATATATTAATGAGGTTGCAGGAGTAGAAAAGTATGCACGTTTAAAATTAGGCATTCAACTAATGTACAGATTGGAGAAGCCACAGTACCTGAAAACTTCACAAATCCCAGTGATGCACTTATGTCCATTTCTTTCTCATTGTAATGAAGGTACTTACATTAAAAGCAATGCTAACTTACTGGGTTTTTTTTTTTAAGTCTTGCTTTACTGTTAATTATATGGACAATTTCCTGGAGTCTGGCATATAATTTTTCAGCTTTGTTTAGAGTCAGTGATTGTGAAGTAGCTCCTCCTGAGGAACAGTGGAAAGCTGTGTGAGGGTCACTAACACATACTGTTAACATCTAAAACCAAATTTTAATCCTCTTGCACAAATGATATCCCCTAATTTTTTTTTACATTTATTCTTCTTTTTAATTGAGGCATAATTAACATGAAGTAAAGTGCACACATGTAAAATGTATAATTCAGTGAACTTTTACATATCCATACATATACCTACGTAACCATCCAGGGAGAGAACATTTTCAGCTCTCCAATAGGCTTTCTTGTGCCTCTTCCAAATCAGTAATCCTCATTTACCACTACCTAAAGTTACCTGTTCTGTTTAATTGCAAGAAATTAGTTTTGCCTATTTTGAACATCTGTTAATGGAAATATACAGTAACCACTCTTTTGTGTCTGGCTTCTTTTGCCCAACATTATGTTTGAGGTTCATCCATTTTGTTGCATGTATTAATAGCTCATTCTTTTCCTTTTTTTAAAAAAAATTGGGGGGGGGTAGTTCATGTTTATTAGTTTGCGTAATGACTTAGATGTTCGGTTTGAACATTCTCGAACACAATTTTTTGGTGCACATAGATATGCATTTTCCTGGGCACATACCCTGGGTCATAGAGTAGCACATGTAGAAATAACTAAAATGTCCATCATCTGATGAATAGATAAAACAAAATGTGGTATATCCATACAATGCACGAAGAAGTGACCTGACTCCAATGAAGTGATCCACAATAAGAAAGCACAAGGCTTCCTACGTCAGAGGACCATGTTGTTAGTAATAAAAAAATAAATAAAGGTCTCAGTGTGTTCAAGTCTTTTCTTTTTGAGTAAGGACAACAAAATTGTCAAATCCACTTTGCATTCCATCTAGTAGCATATTGGGACATAAAAGACAGTCCTCCTCAGTCTTTGGGAAGTATAAGTTGAGCTGATATCATAAACTACTCTCACTGGCCACCAAGGACAACCAGGGCAAAAAGGTAGTCACCCTATTCAGGATTACCTTTCCTCATTTTTTAGTCTTATTTTGGAACTGCTGTTTCTTCCTCAACAAAACTTTAATATCTTAAGCTAAACATTAAGAAGCTACCAACTTAATTTCACTCACAATAGCCAAGAGGTGGAAGCAACCCAAATGTTCATCAATGGATGCATGGAGAATGGATGGATAAAAAAAAGTGTGGTATATACATACAACAGAATATTATTCAGCCTTAAAAAGAAATTCTGTCATGTGCTACAATGTTGGTGAACCCTGAAGACATTACGCTAAAGAAATAAGCCAGTCACAAAAAGGCAAATACTATATAATTCCACTTTAATGAGGCATCTAAAGTAGTCAAATTCATAGAATAGAAGGTAGAATGGTGGTTACCAGGGGCTGTAGGGAGAGGGAAAGGGGGATTTTGTTTAATGGGTATAGAGTTTCAGTTGGGGAAGATGAAAAAAAGTTCTGGAGATCTGTTTCACAACAATATGAATATACTAAACCCTACTAAACTGTACACTTAAAAATGGTCAAGATGGTAAATTTTATATTGTTAAAAAAATGAATTTGGGCATCCCTTTCAGACCCACAAATGCCATTTCTAGGAAAATGAGAAAATTGCAAGACCTACCTGGTCAGTAATAATAACTACTGTCATTTTGAGCAGGGTCACTCGCAGTTTGTAATGGGAGAACATGGTCTTTGGAGAGACCACATCAAGATATAACAATAAATGGGTTTGTACTTGAGAAGAAGAAGAAGAAACTAACTTAATTCCAAATAAAGTATAAGTAACTGAAAGCTTAATTCAATGGACTTGCTAAACTCCAATTTGTAGAATTTAGGCAATGTAGTATTTTTTAGTAAAACTTTTGCTGCTTTAGGGGCTGGAACTGAAAAGTTCTTAACCTACAACCATCAGATTCTCATTTAAAGTCAAAAATCTTTCCATGTGGGTAATAAGAATAAACATCAAAGCAGCACTATCTGTATTGAAAACTGCATTTCTTTAGATTACCTTAAAAACCTTCCAGGAAAAAAAATCTCTCTTGGTTATTAAAGTGATTATGAAGCAGTGAAACAGATATGTATAATAATTCAAAATCATGATTTACAAAGTATAACTTAAGACTGACCACAAATGAAATAACAGTTTTATCTCTAATCAATAATTTATTGAAAAATTTAAAAATGTTCAAAATGTGATGAGATTTGAAACTTTCCCTAGTTAATTCTAAATATAGTTTCGCAACAGGGAAAAATCATCTCAACTTATACTAAGTGATTACGCTACTTAATTCTAACATGAAGTTACATAAACATATTTGTAAGTCTGCATATTAATTTTGACTAAGCCTATGTACATTTTTTGGTAACAGCTTTTGAGATGTAATTCACATAGCATACAATTTACCCATTTAAAGTGTACAATTCACTGGGTTTTAGTATGTTCTCAGAATCATGCAACTGTCACATCAATTTTAGAATATTTCTATCACCTCAAACCCCCCCCAAAATAAAATAAACCCCATACTCTTTAGCTATTACCCACCCATCAGTCGTCCTGTCCCTCTCTCACCTCTAAACACCAGTCCTTAAGCAACCACGAATCTACTTTCTGTCTCAATAGTTTCTGTGAGTCAACAGATTCATCTATTACGCATGTTTCATACAAATGGAATCACATAATATGTGGTCTTTTTTAACTGGCTTCTCTCATTTAGCATAATGTTCATCAATAGCATGTATTTTTATTCCTGGATTCATTTGTTCATTCATGGCCAAATAATACCACATTTTGTTTATCTATTAATCAAGTGGTGGACAGTTGGTTTACTTCCACCTTTTAGCTATGAAAAATACCACTATGAACATTAACGTATAGGTTTTTGTGTGAATGTTTTCATTTCTCTTGGGTATGTGCTTAAGAGTGGAATTGCAGGAAGAAATGGTAACTCTTAATGTTTAACTTTCTGAGGAACTGCAAAACTGTTTTCCAAAGTGGCTGTACCATTTTACATACCCTTCAGCAGCATGTGAGGTCTCTAATTTCTGCACATCCTCACCAGTCAACACTTATTACCTGTTTGATTCCAGCCACCCTAGTAGGTATAATGTGGGATCTCACTGTGATTTTGATTTGCATTTCCCCAATGACTACTGATGTTGAGCATCATTTCATGTGCTTAATGGCCATTCCTATGTCATCTCTGGAGAAAGGTCTATTCAAATCCTTTGCCCATTTTAAAATCGGGTTATTTGGGGATTTCCTTGGCGGTTCAGTGGTTAAGAATCCTTGCTTCCACTGCAGGGGGCACAGGTTCAATCCCTGGTTGGGGAGCTAAGATCCCACATACCACGCGGTGTGCCCAAAAAAAAAAAAAGAATAAAAGTAAAATCGGGTTATTTGTCATTTTATTGTTAAGGTCTAAGAGTTCTTTGTATACTTGAAATACTAGTCCCTTATTAGATATGATTTGTAAATATTTTCTCCCATTATATGGATTGTTGTTTTACTTTTTTTCAGGATGTCCTTTGCAGCACAAAAAATTTCATTTTGATGAAATCCAATTTATCTATTTTTTCTTTTGCTATTTGTGCTTTTGGTGTCATATCTAAGAGTCCACTGCCAAATCTGAGGACCTGAAGATTTACCCTTATGTTTTCTTCTAAGAGTTTTACAGTTTGGGCTATTACATTTAGTTCTTCGACACATTTTGGGTTAACTTTTGTATAATATGAGGTAAAGGTTCAAATTCAATCTTTTGTACGTGAACGTCCAGTTCTCCTAGCACCATTTGTTGAAAACATTATCCTCTCCCCACTGAATAGTCTTGACACACTAGAAGAAAAGCAATGGACCATAGATTCATATCTGGATTCTCAATTCTATTCCATTGACCTATATGTCTATTCTAATGCCAGTACCACAGTGTCTTGATTACTGTTGCTTTGTAGTAAGCTTTAAAATCAAAAAGTGCGAGTCATCCAACTTTGTTATTCTTTTTCAATATTGTTTTGGTTCTTCTGGGTCCCTTGCAACTCCATATGAATTTTAGGATCAGCTTGTCAATTTATGCAAAAAAGCCAGCTGGGATTCTAACAGGGGTTGTGTTGAATCTGTAAATCAATTTGGGGAGTACTACATCTTAACAATATTAAGTCTGACCCCTGAATGTGAATGCTTTTCCAGGTATTTAGGTCTTCTTCTTCTTCCTTTTTTTTTTTTTTTTAATTTACAACGCTGTGTTTCATTTCTGCTGTATAGCAAAGTTACTCAGTTATATATATATATATACATATATTTTTTTTATATTCTTTTCCATTATGGTTTATCACAGGATATTGAATATAGTTCCCTGTGCTATACAGTAGGACCTTGGTATTTATCTAGGTCTTCTTTAATTCCTTTCCAAAATGTTTTGTGGTTTTCAGAGTATAAATTTTACAGTCATTTTGTTAAATTTATTCTCTTTTGATACTATTGTAAATAAAACTGCTTTCTTAATTTCATTTTTGGATTAAACATAGATACTTTTGTATAATAATGATTCAGACCTCTTCTTTCATTATCCATTCTCAGAAGCATACTGCCTTTTCTTTTTCTTTTTATTTTTTTGGCCAAGCCACGCAGTTGCAGGATCTTAGTTCCCTGATTAGGGATTGAACCTAGGCCCCTGGCAGTGGAAGTGTGGACTCCTAACCACTGGACCGCCAGGGAATTCCCCATACTGTCTTTTAATTAGAAAAACAGTAGTATCTCTTAAACCTCAAGTAGGGAACTCTTTTATATAAATGAATTTTTCAGAAAAGTGAAGTGACACTCTTTCAATTAAAGTTAAAAAGTAAAATCATTTACAATGGAAATGTTTCTAAAGCTTCATGTTTCATAAAGAGAACACCGGGTGTTCACTCTAGCAGCATATTACTTACTAAAATTGATAGAGATTAGCGTGCCCCCCACCCCTGTGCAAGGATGACATGCAAATTCATGAAGCATTACATTTTTTTACAAACTTAAAGTTATGAAATAAATAAGTCACAGGGGATGCTATGTACAGCATGATGACTAAAGTTAATAATACTGTACTGCATATCTGAAAGTTACTAAGAGAGGAAATCTTACAAGTTCTCATCACAAGAAAAATAAATTTTGTAAATATGTGTGGTGACGGATGTTAACTAGACTTACTGTGGTGATCATTTTGCAATATATACAAATAATGAATCATTATGTGTACACCTGAAACTAATATAATGTTATATGTCAACTGCACCTCAATAAAAACGTTTCCATGAATATCTGATGTTTTTTCCTTGATGAATCTACTCAAGATGAGTAATAATTATATTACCCCACTTGAGCAAACACCCTTAGGGGTTAATCCAGTATATAAGGCTATTCTGCCCAGACTGCTCTGCTCTGTGACTTTGTTACCTCCCTTGCTATCAGTCTATCAGTGATCACTTCTTGATATATGTAATTCCCTCTTCCTTCTGTGTTTGTACTCTATGCAAGATTAAGAAAACTAATAAGCTTGTTAGAAATGCATATAAAATAAGAACACAAAGGCTTTAAGAAAAAGACTGAAGGTCTGAAGCACAGGAACTTCTGGGTACACAGATCCTAATATATCTATTTTGACTGCTAAGAAATTTTTTATTTTTATTGTTGTTTTGGTTTGCTAGTCCTCAGCTTTGATGCAGAGAGCTGGAGCTTATTAAGAAAAATGATACCATGTACAGTTTTACTATAACATGGATAAAAATTTCAACAAATGTAATTTATAATTCTAATTTACATTAATGTTAGTTTATATTCTACATAAATTTTTGTGAAAAAATGCTACATTTAGCCTTGTCTATTCTGAAATATGAGTATTTTAGAGTATAATAAAACTGTAGAAAAATTAGACTTTCATCACTGATGTGTAAATTTTCTGCCCTATATAAAACTAATTTATCTAGCAAGCTAGAGAGGATAATGTGTTATAGTTCTAATAATAACCTATCTTCATGAACATGTTTATTGTGTTATTTATTTATAATAATAATAAAAGCTAGAAGAAAACGAAGCCCAATTATATGGTAACAGTTGTGGTAATCCACTTGAAGAAACAGAATAGCCATTAAACTTATAATTACGAAAGTCACATATAGGAATTTAGTAAATAAAAAAGGCAGAATCTCAAAGCATAGCCAACTTCGTTTATACCAAAGTACATATATATGTATATGCATGTATATATAGACATATATACATTTACACACAACTAAACAAAGAGCTGCTCTAATTTTCTGTAATGTTACAATTCTGTCTACAAAAACAAAACCCAAACAAACAGAAACAAAACAAGCTTCATGAATTGGAATTACCATTAACTTCTCTATAGGCTAGGTGCTCAAAACCAAACAATCTAATTATTGTTTAGATTACTCTATCTCTGAAGTAGTTTATAACATAAACTAGAAAAAGGAACATGACAATCTCAAAAAAGAAATGTTAACTTTTAGTTTCACAGTACAGACATTAGCCTAAACTACCTACAAGAGCCCTTTAATCAAAGAAACACTTAGAATTACTTAAATCACAAGGCATTTACTGTTTCAGCTTTCTACCATCCAGACAAACTGGAGAACTCCCCTATCAGCACCACTAGATAAAAAAAGACTGCTCTGTGTTTTTTAACAATACAGAAAAATGATACCTTTTGTGGGAAGGGGCAGTGAGATCAGAAGTTCTAATTAATTTATGATCTCTGCGGAGGGGCGGGGTACGGGGGTGGAAAACATGACATGCAATTCCTTCCAAGTTTTTTTTGTTTGTGTGTTTTTTTTTTTAACTGCCTACAAGACAAAGTCCAAATCTATATCGTGGCCCACAGCTAGTCAAGAACAGACTGCTCACATCTCTACCCTCATTTCCCACTGTACCTTAGTCAAATAAAAAGCTAAGGGTAGAATAAGGTACAGTGTTTATAATCTCCTCCACTTTGATTTTACTCTAAATTTAAAATCTATACTTTGCAAAATTAAAAATAATAAAAAATTAATTATTAATCAATTAGCCAACATTTTCCCTCCTTACCTCCCAGAAAATCCCTGAAGATTAAAGTTGGTTCAACATAGAACCTAGATAGTAATACTTAGAGAAAAGATTATTGGCTACCATTTTATACTTTATATTTCTTTTCTTGGTAATAGGTATAATTATACAGAATGTAAATGATTATAACCTTTGGAATTTAAAATTACTTCTTATGTCCTTTTAAACCTTTTTTTCCCCAGCATGTAGTATTTCAACTGCACACTTAACCAATAAGTAGGGAAACTACATGATACATAATAGAAATATCTGTCTGGGATGTCCCAGACCTGGGCTCTAGTTCCAACTCTGTGGCAAGCTAGTTTATTTTACCTTGACTAAGTTGTTTAATTTCTAATTTGTTTCATTTTTAAAATGACGACGTTTGGACTAGACAATGCCGAAGTTCCCTAGAGGTCCAAAACTTAAGAAAGGTCTAATCTATTAAATCATTCTAAGTTACCATGAGCTTTTTGGGGGTAAATCCCACTCCTGTCTCATAGTAAACTCAGAGCCAACTTTTTCATATAAGTGTCACCAATCTAGTTGTCAGACTTGAAATTGTAGAGTAGGATTCTTGAATCATGGTCAAGTCTTTTGTTCAATTCACTGTTTTTTCAAAAAATTTAATGTTGAATCTTGATTCTGTTAACCAGTCACTATATTAGCTGCCCCACCTCAAGCACTGTATTATGTGAGGATTTCATTACTATGTCCTTCAAAGATCTCCATCCAATTCACGGTTGAACTGAACGGAATCAAAATACAGAGCTCTACTGTTCAGCATCAGTGATGACAATGATCCGATTCTCTTTGGTGAGGTGGTTAAAACAACTACAAATCTCAACTATCTTCTCAGCCAACTCATATTTCTAAATGTGTTACTAGACTATCACAAAAGTTTGTCAAATAAATGCCTTGCTGAATAAAAATATACGATACATAGAGACATCTGGTTTAACATGGCAGAGAAAATGTAGGCATTTCACTCTATTCCTTTCCAAAAGCCCAATGAAACGACAAAAGGAAGAAGACAGAACAAGTAAAATAGGTGGGAAAAAAGCAGACTAGAGATGTCAACATTTTGGAAGATGGGCTCCATTTCCTTTGGTAAGAGCTTTGCCATTTTCTGGAAAAGTATGGCCATAAGTTCAGACAGTTTTCTCCTTAGGATGCATGATCATCACATAAATATTGATTCTGAACTCTCTTCATAATTAAATCCTTAATCGTCCTAGTTTTGTACTCCTGCTGAACAATTCCAAACTGGTTTAGCAATCCTGAAAATTTTACTGTTAAGCTCTCCTGATTAACTAGCCAAGATGTCAATGCATAATCCTGCAAGTTATCATATCTGTGATACTTCTAAAGTTACCATATTAACATGACACAGTCTGTGCATCAGCGAATGTGGTTTAAACTATTTGCTCCTACCATTTTTTGGTGGATTATGCTACTGACAAAAAGAATTCTTCCTCAACATCTGTTAAAGCTGTTTAACCTCAGCAAACTGTGCTTGAGTTAGAACCAACAGAACGCAATTCCAAAAGAAATTTAAACTACAATACTATTAGGAACAATAACTTTATATTCATTTGTAGTTTTCCAAGAAAGTTAAAATACATTATTTCTGGGATCATAATTTAAATTGAATCCCTCCACAACATACTGCAGAAAACAAATGATATAATTCGTTACATATCTATGAAGCAGGAACCTAAGTATCCCCTTCTGAGGGGGAGAAAAATATGTTTTATCAGTCTTACAACTTACCACAACACATAAACAAATGTACACACATACATATCTCCAAAGAGGTAAAGTACATGGGACAAAATATTAACAACTGGTAAATGTAGGTGTTATTATGGATCCTCACCATCCTATCCTTTTTAGTTTTTTGTAAAATTTTGAAATTTTTCTTCATACAAGTTGGGAAAAAATAAAACAAAAATTTAAACAATGTTTTGTATTATGTATACAGACCAAGTGCTCACTATCTGTCAATCACTGTCTTAGGTGATTATATGCATTATCTAAATTTTATCTCTACAACAAAGCTGTAAGATAGATATTATTATTACCCTCCTCTTACGGAGGAAAAAAAATGAAACTTGGAAAGGAAATCTGACTCAGGGCTCTTAATTTTAACCACTTGAGGCAGAAAGTAATGATACGATTTCTAAAACTTGTTTTTAGCTTGTTCCATCCACAGACCCCCAACATTTGCAAATTTATAGGGAAACTTTAACAATGTTATAAAATCACAATACAGTAGCCCCTTACTCTCTGTGGAGGACTGGTTCCAGGACCCCCATGGATACCAAAGTCTGTGGCTGCGGACGCTCAAGGTCCCTTTACAAAATGGCGTATTATTTGCATATAACCTGGGAACATCCTCTGTATACTAGATCTAGATCTCTAGATTACTTATAACACCTAGTACAGTGTAAATGCTAGGTAAATAATTGTAAATACAATGTAAATCCTATGTGAAGAGTCACCTGTAATAGGGCAAACTTAAGTTTTGCTTTTTGGAACTTTATGGGACTATTTTTCCCCAGAGTGTTTTCCACCCCTGGTTGCTTGAACCCAGAGATGAAGAACCTGTGGATATGGAGGGCCAACTTTGTATCAGTTTTTTTGTTTTGCTGACTGGCTTGATTTTTGGCTGATATAGATTGAGTTTCATTTGTTCAAAATGCTAAGATTTCCTATGAAACTATTAATAAAAAAGTAAACATTTGATTTTACAATGCTTTCACTTTCAACTAGAGAAGAAACACTTTTAAATCTTATTTTATCTTAAGCCTATATTCTTTCAGATGAATGCTTTTCAAAAAATTTTAACACAACAGACCCATACCTTTTAAACAAAATCTTGCTGAAAACTCAATATAAAGGTAAGAGAGAGTCCTGCCTGCTCACTTTTCCTTTCCCATTCTCTTGAAGTATGAAATCAAGGGCTCCAAGACTTTGTGGGATGTAATATGAAACCAATTGCTTTATATAATATGCAACTGTAAACTGTTAATTATCACAACTGCCAGAAACAGAACTGACTGGTAAGAGCTGAAGTTATAAGTCCCAATTTAAGTTCATTAGTGATACTTAAGTAATTCAGATATGGCAAGAACAATACGCAGAGAAGTTGTCATGTACACTCTACTTTAGTCATAGAAATAAGTGTCTTATTTTAGAAGCAAGGGAGGAATGTGTCACAGGACAAGCTGATACCCTTAGACAACTTACCTTTGTCAGAAACATCCTTCTGTTCTAATGTACTTTTACATATTTCACCAGATACCAAAGATGGAATAGAACAAAAAGGTCAATTCTTTGTGCCTCCATTTTCTTATGCGTAAGTAAAAACATTCTCTAACAAGATACTATTTCACAAAGACAGTATAAAAATTATTAAAATTTATATGCAAGATTGTTTAGTCTAAATGGTCTCCCATAAACATAGGCACATACTTGTTAGGATATGAAATCACCTATCTACTTATTCTTGCAACTAAGAAGGAAAAAAAGCTGTTATTTGTAGACTAGGGATACATATTTTCTAAATTCTGGAGGAATAGAATCATTTTTATCTTAATGTTTACATGATTCTTTCCAGGCCTGATTCAGGAGACTCAAAACTTTAATTTTAAAAAAAAAAAGGGCTTCCCTGGTGGCACAGTGGTTGAGAGTCCGCCTGCCGATGCAGGGGACACGGGTTCGTGCCCCGGTCCGGGAAGATCCCACATGCCGCAGAGCGGCTGCGCCCCTGAGCCATGGCCACTGAACCTGCGCGTCCGGAGCCTGCTGCTCCGCAGCGGGAGAGGCCACAGCGGTGAGAGGCCCGCGTATCGCAAAAAAAAAAAAAAAAAAGGCCTCAAAATATTCCCCAAGCTTCACAATTAATAAAAAACAACCTGCAGATCTGTTTCCACTCCATCGTGTCCTCCTACCTTTTATCCATGATCATCCTTCATCAATCTTCCTTTCTCAAATCTTCAAAATTCCCCTTTCTATTGAGGCAATATACATAGATAAGATGCCACAGATATAATCTTTCCATTGAAAAATATGCAAAGGCCACAAACAAGCAACTCTTAAAAGAAGAACTATAAATAAATGTGTAAAGATGTTTAACTTCACCCATGATGAACACATACACATTTAACAAGATACCATTTTCCCCTATCAGACTAGCATAGATGAAAAGATTCTCGATAATGTTCAAGGTTTTCAAAGGAGAAACACACACACACACACACACAGGCTCACACAGAAAGTAAAGGAAAACCATCTTTCTGGAGGGCAAATTGACAATGTGTAAGAAAATCACAAATACGTATGTATCTTCGACACAGAAAGTACACTTCCAGGATTTATCCTAAGAAAATAATCAACCAAGCTTAGACTACAAGGATGTATTTATTACAAGTATCTACAAGGATGTTCAGATAGTATTACTTATAATTAAAAAACAGAAATAATTTATATGTGTATTAAGACTAGCTAATAAATTTCTACATACAGACATTAAAAATGATCTATATTTAAGCTGAAACATAGAAGTTCATGCTGTATTAAGTGATAAAAGCAAGTTTACAGCACAGTTTGATTGCATTTCTAAAATATGTCCTGATCCATATTTGTTATTCTGGAAAATTAAATTAATTAAACAAAATTAGTGATTATCTTTGGAGATACTTTTAATAAAAATTTTAAAAAAATTTTGGGCAACAGCATGTTTTCTTTTTAAAAGCATTCCTTTAAAGGCTATGTTTATTGCTATTTTTCCCCTGGTTACAAAATACATGTATTCATTAAAATAAACGAAGAACAAAAAGGAAGGAAAAAAGGAATCATCTCAGAAATATATAAACAGAAGTAAAAGACCAAAGGCTATAATAATCAGCTTCTCCTGTTTAGCCTTAGGGCACAGGCTGTGCTTAACACCCCACCCCTCTAGAAACTCTTGTCTTGACTTTTCGACTTCTCTACTCTTGAGGCTCTTCCTCTTCCAGCATCCCTTAAATGCACGCTCTTTCTCTCCTCACTCACACAAGGTCCACAAGCATCATATCATCACTGATGATTGCATGCTCATTAACACCAACATGGTAATGATTTCTTAATCCCAGCTGAAGTCTAATTTTTCTAAGTCTCAGAGTCACATTTCTGCGTATGTGCTACACAATCCTCAAAGTCAATATATTCTCAAAGTCTAACTTACTTGCCTTCCCCATCGCCTACTCTAATCCCATGTTTCCTAGCTCTATTAAAGGTTTCCTCATTCACTTGGTCTTCCCACACTGGCAAAATAACTGGTAACCAAATCCTGCCTAAGGTCTCCTTCTGAAATTTCTCCCTAATTCATCCCTTCCTCTGCATCTCACTGCCATTTTCAGAGCTAAGGCAGGCCTAGCCACTTCTGACCTGGACTACTTAGGGTACCCATTATATGCCATACACAGCAAAAGGAATTAAGAATACGAATAAATATGAGAATATTAATAAAGCAAATTACTACCATCAAGCATATCTTGAGGTAGAGAGATGGAGGAACATGACACAATGTGACAAGTACAATTAGAACAAAAATCCACACGATGTCAACCTCTTTACTATCTGATCTAATCTTATACTGGGAATTATCTTTCTAGAATACAAACCAGATAATGTCACTCTTCTGTTGTAAAACCCTTGATGATTCTACTCCACTGCCTACAGGATAAAGTCCAAATGCTTTAATACCAAGCAAACACTTCACAGTCTGCTCCCAAGGTATCTAATAGCCTCATCTATTACTCTTCTTTCACTTCACACCCCATAACCCAGCCGTGTATAACTAGTTGCTGCTCTGACGATATGCTAAACAATTTTACAACACATAGTGTTTGTGCATCCTGCTGTTGGACAGTCCTTCTTCCTTGTGCTCGCCAGTGAAGTCCTGTACTACCCTCGATCAAACCACGCTCCTCTGTGAAACATTCATTAACCTTCTCTGCCAGTGTAGTTTTTATACACTCTATTACAATACTTATCACTTTATGTTGTAATTTGTTTTTCTTTTTCTGTCATTAGACTGTGAGATTTTTTTTAAACTGTAATTGATTTATAATATTGTGTTTGTTTCAGGTATACAGCGAACTGATTCAGTTATACATACACATATATATTTTTCAGATTCTTTTCCTTTATAGGTTACTACAAGATATTGACTACAGTTCCCTGTACTATACAGTAGGTCCTTGTTGGTTATCTATTTTATACATAGTGGTGTGTATCTGTCAACCCCATACTCCTTATTTATCTTCCCACCACCTGATACTGTGAGATTCTTAAGTACATCTTGTAATTCTTTGTATCCTTCCCAAGTCTAGCAAGACAGTAAATATTCAAGAAGTGTTTGTTAAATGGATGATGAGGTGGAAATAGATTTACATAGAGCCAAAATACACTAATCATCCCTTTTTTTTTTGGCTCTCTGTCTGGAATTCAGGAGTCTACTGAAGCAGTAATGCCACTACCTACCATGACCCCCACATACCAGGAACCCAAAGGAGCCCATGTATTTTTTTTCTCCCCCCTTCCTACTCATCTGGCTATCTATCCATCCAGCCCACAAATAACATCAGCAAATAATACAGATAGAATCCCTGCCCTCCAACGGGCTTATACTGGAGTAAGGAGAGACAATTAACAGGTAAACAAATACATAAAATAATGTCAGACAGTGATCAATGCGATGAATAAAACAAAGCAGTTTGATGAGACAGAATGTGGTTAGGGGAGTAATGTGCTATTTTAAATGGAGGTGGGAGAGAAGTCACAGAAGGTTTCTCTGAGACAGTAACATGAAAGTTGAGGCCCAAGGGATGAAAAGCAACCAGCGAAGCAAAAGTTTGAAGAAAGAATCCTTCAAGCAGAAGGAATTGTAGGTGTAAAAGCTCTGAGGCACAAATGCACTTGGCTATTTGAGGGACAGAAGAGACAGGTAGCTAGAGAAAGAAATGAGTTTGGAGAAGAAAGCACAGCGTTGTAATGGCAGCCTGGGTGGAGGCCTATCTGCTCCTGCCTTGAGTTTGGAATTTTCCAGTTTTCACCTCCTGTTGCCTGCACAATCTTCTACTTCCTAATACCATACCAAGAGGACAATGGAATGGGGTATACAGCACACCCTATTGTCAGGAGACATCAAATGATTCTGAAAGTTACTTTTCTGGTTTCTGTTGATAAAAAGTACTCCTAGATACAATGCCCTAACAATAACGGTCCCAGGGCTAATGAAAACCTCATCAGCACACAAGAATAAAACCACTTGAAAAGAGAGACAAGTTCTTTCTACTGACTACAATGCAAGTCAAAATGGGACCCATCATAATCACCCTAGATTCATCAGAGGAAATAAAACACAACACTTTACCACTCTGAAAATATACATGAGCTATCCTTCTACCTGAATAGATTTTTCCATTCCTGTGTAAACGTAAAGATCATATAATACAAATCTAGACTTAAGTAATTAAATAAAATACATTTGCAGTTTTCATTGACCAGGATTTTTCTTCATCTTTATAGAAATTAAACAATTTTATGATGTTTTGAGAAAGCATGAATTTATATGCATTATAAACCGCCTCAGTAATTTTGTGGATGTTTGTCATAATCTATTTAATTCAAGTACTACTGTGATGTTAGAGCAAAGTCAACCCATTATATAAATGTATAGTCACAAAACTAGCTACTAAAGCAACTCAGTAGTTGGTAGGAACTCAAGCAGTGTGAAATTACACATCTTACTCCTATTTTCAGTAGCATCTGCTGGCTTTGCTAACCAGAACATGAACACATCACTAAATATAAAAGCCTTTCATTATCCTAGTCAGGTCTTAAAATTTCAGGCTCCCAGCCTTCTAGTGGTAAAAATAAATTCATTCTCAGCATCCCTAGATTCAATTCTACACCCAGTGATCTCTGGCTAGTACAGTGATGTTTCCCTGAATCTCTCTATGGGGGGATGAGAGGTAAGATTTTTTCGATCTCCTTTGGAAAAATCATGAGAAGTAGCAGAGGTAATCAAAAATAATCATCTTATGCTCCCACGCTCCCAATTCCTCAAAGGGCAAAGCCTCTTACGATGGGTCTTCAAAATACTACATAGTCTCAACAGCTATGAAAAATAAGAAAACACTTTAGCTTAAAAAAGGACCTTGTCACAATCTGCACCAATACAGATCGGTGACCAACTTCACATATTCACAAGATCCTTCATTTTCTCTTTCCCATTCACCTAGGGAGGGCCATAAAAAGTTTCTAAATACCCAATGTACCTTCTTCCTAATTTCACATCTTCAAACTGGTTGATTTTATCATTATTCATCATCTCACTCATAAACTAATACCTGAAATAAAAAATCCTTTCCTTGGTTGGGAAATAAAAATTGCAAAGTTTCTCCCTGGAGTTCTAGCTCAATCCTGATGTTGGAACTTCCGGGAAGGAATGCAAACATGGTATCAGTTGGAAAACCTCTCTAAATACTGATGTATCTCCTTGCAGACTAAGTATGGGTATTACTGAGTAAGTACTGACTCTTCCCTTACTAAGGGTAGATTCTGAATTAAAACAAGGCCTTAATCCCTTCGCAAAGTGTGGTTCAAGGACCAACAGCATTTTAATCAACTGGGAGTTTGTTAAAAAGACAGTATACAGGGCTCTACTCTCCAACCAACTAAATCAGAATCTTCGTTTTACTGATATCTGTATGTAGATCTCCCTACATCACAAAATCTCAGAACTGGTGGAAAATCTAAAATCCTATCACACACAAAGAGGGATGAACCCTGGATAACAATTATACCTGATAATGACTATAGTCTCCTTCATAAATTCTTCAGTTCTTTTAACAATAGGTCCTCATTACAAGAACTTCTCATAAGATTATAAACTGCTGGTCTTGAAATGCACCAAAGCTTATTATAGCTGCTGTTGTTCTTGTTAGGCTAAGCCAATAATATAACCAAGTTCTTACCTAATCTGAGCTCTCCAAAGTTCCCACACCCTATCTTCTTGCCAACCCTGAAGTTGGGTCCCACCATAAGAACCCCAGAGGATGTTGAGGAGCCAGATGGTCGGGAACAGTGTCCACTCCTTTGTGCCATGGGTTTAGTTGTCCGTTGTCTTTCATCCTTTTCCCTACTAGGATGGTCCATGATCCTACACGACAGAGTCTCTGCACAGGTATCCTTAATTTGTATACCTCTCTTCAATACAAAAGTACGTCCAAATCAACTGGAGTTAGAGTAAGGTAAGGAGTTCTTTTGGCACCATGTTTATGTTTCTAATTTATCTCCAGGAGATGAAAAACCATTGATTAGTTCTGGTAGGACACGTAGTCTGTAGGTCTCAAGCATAGGAGGATATTGTGTAACCTAGGTAAAAAATCAAGAAAGCATACAGTTAAAAATTATATTTTAAAACAAATTAAGAGTTACCACTAATCAGAATGGACTCTATCCAAAACTGAGCAAAGTGGACAGCTTCCTGAAATGGATTTTGGTTTTACATCCTCCAACAGTTTAGCCATCTGGACTAGTAATTCATCTGGTAACATAGGCTCAGTAGGAGACAGACCAGGGCAGCTAATGGAACACAGAACCCTTTAACATAAAATGCTTTCTTCTAGTGTTGTACATATGACTCAAAAGAAAGCTATTTGTTGGCTTTTTCATCACTGGCTAACAAAGATGTGGTGGGGTTCAGCCAAGTTAAATAAACTGAGGGCAATTAAAAGCTCTTCCCCTTAATGTGGACAGAACCTATCAGAAATAAGCTACTCACTACTCACTGTCCCCCTCCTCCATCCCCAACATTTATCAAACACTGACAGCAATCACGAAATCCAAAACAAGTTACGGATTGACACAGACTACTTCTATGAAGGCCTTACCAAAACCCTAGTGGTACAAAGTAGTACTAGACTAAAGGTTGGGAAAGCTCAACTTTTGGTCTAGTTTTCATTGTGGGCTGAGTACACAATGACAGAGTGCCTGAAGCAGGTCCTTTGCACAACCCCAAAGTGAGAATAAATCTGAAGAACAAAAAATCTTAAACAAAACTCATCCCTACCAGAATTCTCCAGTTTCTCAACTTAGGACTAAGCCCAAGACAAAGTTTACAATGAGATAATTTTGATGCTATTTTTGATAATCTAGGTGAGTATCCTTAACAAAAAAATATTCTGTTACCACCAATCACAGACTAAACACATACTTTTGTTTCACTTTCACCGAAGATGTCCCTTAAAATTTTAAGGAAGAAGAGAATTAGAACTGCTTGGTTATTATTGCATGTATACAAGAAAGCAAATATGTCTAGACTGTAAGCTTCTTACGTATACCTTTAATTCCCTAGTACAGGAACAGGCACATACGTGTGAGCTGAATGTACAAATGGGCACATAATCCAAGAACATACTCTGCTTACTTCATTATAGTAGTTAACTATTTTCATCTTTTCTGTCTGCTTTCTTTGCATTATTAAAACAGCATAATGACTTTAGGCTTCCGTAAATCTAATCATCATTAAAATATATTTCCCTGTGGGCTTCCCTGGTGGCGCAGTAGTTAAGAATCTGCCTGCCAATGCAGAGGACACGGGTTCGAGCCCTGGTCTGGGAAGATCCCACATGCCGCGGAGCAACTAAGCCTGTGAGCCACAACTACTGAGCCTGCGCTTCTGGAGCCTGTGCTCCATAACGGGAGAGGCCGTGACAGTGAGAGGCCTGCGCACCGTGATGAAGAGTGGCCTCCGCTCGCCGCAACTGGAGAAAGCCCTCGCACAGAAACAAAGACCCAACACAGCCAAAAATAAATAAATACATTTATTTAAAAATAAAAAAATTAAAAAAAATAAAATACATTTCCCTGAATTTAGGAAATTGTACATCTACATTCAAAATGTATATTCTGTTAAAGTAAAAACTCAAGGTGGTAAGAATAGGTCAGTAATTCCTGGATTTACTACATGAACAACATTATGAATTTATATTTCTCCTCACTCTTTCTGTTATTATAATTTCATCTAATATCCTTCAATTATCTTTGTTGTCTACCCAAAGTCCCTCAAACAATATGAGTAAAGAAAGAGAAGTAGGGAATTCTCTGGCTGTCCAGTGGTTGGGACTCCACGCTTTCACTGCCAAGGGTGCGGGTTCAATCCCTGGTCAGGGAACTAAGATCCCACAATACACGCAGTGCACACCCCCCCTTCAAAAAAAAAAAGAGAGAGAAATGAAATTTAAGATGTTTTATTTAGATAGTCCATCTTAACAGGTGGTCGTGTGTCTATAGATGATAAACCGTCAGGCTATACTTTCTTCCTTTATATCATACATTTTTTTGAGAACAGGTAAAGGGTGTCTTAGCCTATCCAGACAATTTTGAGCATTGAACTAACTCCTAAAGTTTCATCAGTTATCACTAGTATAATAGTCTTATTTGTAAGATTTGAAAAACTGTACTACCTTGTCTATTGCTCTTCATATTTTTCATTGTGCTCACTTCTTTCCTAACAAAAGGAAATTATTTTTATAATGTTTGTCATTAGCTTTCTCCATTGCACTTAGACTCATGTAACATTAGGTTCAGTAATCACTCACAGCCCTCATATCCAAGTATACTTGCATGTATGTATTCAAAAAACATACAGTAATACTTGCCAGGTTAGAAAACTGCAGAAAGCCAACAACCGTATTCAGCTGGGAAAAGGATGTTTCTTTTTTTTAAACATCTGCTTGTAGATTAGAACAATCATTTTACCTCCCACAAACATGGCAAACACACTTATCAATGCTGTAATCTATTCATGAGACATTAGCACAATTTAACCTGTAACTATGAAAGATGAAAAATATTCAAAACTACTTTATGTGGCACCTCTCAGAGAAATCAAATTGAATGATTAAATTTTTAAAAATCCTATTTCTTTTTCACCACTTGCTGTTCAAAACTATTTCCTACTTCCCAATTACAAACTCTTTAGCTTGTCACTTGAGTCCCTTCAATATCAACTCCCTATATAAATTCATGTATTAAAGCTACTACATAAAGCAAAGGAACATCCACCCTTAGCTCTTATACCTAAAATGGTCTCTTAACTCTTCTGTCTTAAGGCCTGACTCATATCTTACATCCTTTGTGAAACCTTTTATAACCAATTCATCATTAATGCTTGGAGCACCACTGTCTATACCACCATTTGCTACCTACCATATATCAGATTATATTGATATGTATTCTAATATTCAATTTGATTATAAGCCCTTGAAGTTAGGGATCTTGTCACATCTCTTTTAGTTTCTTGCATATAATTGGTACTTAATAAGTCCTGAGTAATAATTATGATCTTGAATAATAGAAGACAGATTCCTAGCAACATAACCTAATATTTATACAAAATAATATGTAAAAGTAAGGAGAACCCTAATTAACCCTAAGAACTCCTAGAATTCATCTAGCAAGAAGCTGGTATTATTGCATTTAAATTCATTAGTGTTAAGACATAGGCTACTTAGAATTTCCATTTCACAAGGATATTAAATGGTTTATTTACAGTTACTAGCAAATAACATATGAAAAAGTTAGCTCAAGAACCAGGTGAAATGGAACACCCAAGGTAACAATTATGTTATACTTTAACCTTATTTTTAAAAAAATGGCTTCTAAGGACAGCAGTAAAAGATAAACTATATGTTTATATTTTTTCTCCTCTTTTTTTTTAACAGTAGAAGGAGAAAGGAGAGAAATTATATAAATGCAGTAAGTAGATGTTTGTTTTTCTGGGGAATAAACTATTCAGCAATCACTTAGATCTCATTAAACATGTTAATGTTACAATGCATATGTATTTGAATTTTTAGAGTCATACCAGCAAATTTCTTAAAAAGCCTAATTCTAGTAGTTTCTACCACTCTAGACATGCCTGAATTAGAGAAAAGGTATTTTTAAAATATGACAGGGGGCTTCCCTGGTGGCGCAGTGGTTGAGAGTCCGCCTGCCGATGCAGGGGACGCGGGTTCGTGCCCTGGTCCGGGAGGATCCCACATGCCGCGGAGCAGCTGGGCCCGTGAGCCATGGTCGCTGGGCCTGCGTGTCCGGAGCCTGTGCTCCGCAGCGGGAGAGGCCACAACAGTGAGAGGCCCGCGTACCGCAAAAAAAAAAAAAAAAAGTTTTTAAACAGGAAAATAATAGTTCATACTGTAGTTAATAACAAGAGAACAGAAAAAATGTTAGCACATAGAAAGAAACACAATTTAAAGGATTACATACCAAACTGCCAAATTTCTAAATCAAGATAAAATTACAAGTACTTACACTTTGTTAAAATTTGCAAAATATTATTACTTTTTATAATGAATATTTTACCTCTGTAAACAGCTTACAATAATAGAAAGTCTTCCTAACACTGTTTAAATTAAAAATGACACTTGCAAGGAAACAACCAAGAGTTTAATGAAACTGCTATCATAAAAACAAGTAGTCACTGATTAAAAGTAGACATTATGTCAAAATTAATCATACTTTATCTTTTATACCTTATAATACTGTGACTGAACTTCACTGGATTTAGAATGTTATAAAACTAGCAATCATATGTATGCTAAAGTTATACATACTGTAGTCCTAGAAAAATTAAAGTTCCATAGTGACGTGCTCCCCAATTGAGGTAATTTGATTATTTAAAAACCAAAACTTTTGTGCACAGCATACATGACACCTTACTGGGCACATCAGAGACTATTCTCGAGTCAAATAGAGGTCTGAACTCTCTGGTCACTTTACTCAAAGCCAAAATTAAATTCTCCCAACTCTGCAATTAGTCATCATGGACCTAGGATTTTATAACAATGTGGAGAATCAATATAATTGTTATACTAAGGATTAAGTGGACTCAATGTTTAGCTCCCTCAAATGAAAAATACTTGATCCTGCATTACCAACTCAACACCTTAATATATTTCAGTACCACAAGAAAGCCAAACACATAACCCTCATGAACAGGGAAGAATGTCTCATGTAGAGCAACTAAATGTAAGAATTGAACTAAGGGCTAAAAATCCTGAATTCTAATCACAGATAAGCCAGTGACCCAAGCCAACACTTACCTCAACTTTCTCAACCACAAATTGAAACTTATTCAAAAATAAGTCATAAAATATTTGGGAAAAAAAAAAGAATTAAAACTTAAACTTTTTAACCAAGAAAAAGAATTCATTGTCCTAACCTGGTCTACACATAGACAAATCCCAATGGCCCTGAAATCAGTACTGGTAAGTGTGGCAACTTAGAAAAACTTAGAGTATGTTTAGCGACTGGAAGGTGGCATTTTAATACCTTAAGTTTAATCATAGCTGAGCGTATAAAGAGGTTTATGCTGTCAGTACTGTCCTAACAAGAAGGATACAGCACAGCCTTGCCTACAAAATGTTTAAAAATGTGCAGTTCAAGAAAAAATGATTAACTATAGATTATATATACAATAGAAGTATAAATTGTTATTTATTTACTATTATCACATATTAATTAAAATACTAAATCAAATTATATCTGTTAAATATGCAAGTACAGTTTAAAAGTATAAAAATGTAGATATACTTTGTGAAATATAATCTGTATTTAATCATTCTCAAATACTTCTATATTATATACTTAGCTCTTTCTTTAACAATATTAGTGCTTACTGCCTTCATTCATCATCTTGGTTATGTGCCCGTTTTTTGGATCCCAGCATTTTTATCTTTTATTATCTGAAAAAGCAGTATTACTGACATTTTTCAATTGGTAAGTTAAAACTAAGATGAAATTGTTCCCAATTTTTTAAACTTAACACTGGGTAAAGTCAATGATAAGAAAAATGATGAAACTGGTTAACAGCAAAATTTGGGAATTACTATATAAAAAAAAGCTTGCAGGAGGTGGGAGGGCAGGGAGGATGGAACTTTGCAAATGGAAATATGGCAGATTACTCAAACAGCCCGCCTCCTAAAAACTGAAAATGCTGAATTAAAAGCAACAAGTCAGGTATTTTTCAGCTTGAAAAGTTTTTTATTTATTTCTATCTTATATCTTATATCCATTTCTCTCCTACATATTTTCACACTTGCCTTTAAGTCCTTAAACTTTTTATTTTATTTTTTTAATTTAATTTAATTTTTTTTTTTTGCTGTACGCAGGCCTCTCACAGTTGTGGCCTCTCCCACTGCGGAGCACAGGCTCCGGATGCGCAGGCTCAGCGGCCATGGCTCATGGGCCCAGCCGCTCCGCAGCATGTGGGATCCTCCCGGACCGGGGCACGAACCCACGTCCCCTGCATCAGCAGGCAGACTCTCAACCACTGTGCCACCAGGGAAGCCCATAAGTCCTTAAACTTTTTAAAATAATTGTTTTTAAAGTCTTGGTGTATGAATTCTATCATTTCAGCATTTCTAGGTCTATTTCTATTGACTTATTTTTCTCTTAGCTATGGATGACATTTTCCTACTTATTTGCATGTCTAATTAACACAAAATTCAGGATAATGATTCTTTCTAGGTCAGAAAAAGGAAGGGGCACATAGAATCTTCTAAGATACCAGTAGTGTTCTATTTCTTTAATGGAGTGATGCGTACACAGTGTTCACTTTTAGTCTTTAAACCATACTTGAATCTTTATACATATGCTTGTATTTCTTAAAAAAAATACGGTAAAAACTTAACTTCAATGCTTTGAAAAGATACAGTAGGAAGAAAAAGGAGGGCAGCAGGGGAAGGACATCATCAAAATGGACACAGCAGGGAACTCCAAGGCTTCACCCACTGCACATACACATCACACACACACACAGGCTGGAAAAAACGGTCAGAATCAACTTTTGCAGAACTCTGGAATCTAATAAAAACTACAACAACCAAGAAGGCTTCGCAAAGAAACAAGTTGCTACACTGCAGTAAGAGAGTGATGTGGTGTTTCTAACTGCCTACCAACCATCCCCCACTCCCCAGTTCAGCAGGGGCAGTAAGGATGGCAGCTGCACTCCTGGTGCAGGATAACAGTGCCAAGGGGGCAATACAAACCTTAGTCTCAAACAACTGTGGCTGAACGCAATGACATGACTGACAATTTCCTCAAAAACTGGCACAAGAAAGTGTTTTTGTTTTGCCTGACTTGGAGCACTCCCAGGGCAAGCAGCCTAGGATAAGGGAAAACAGGCAGGATAATAACACATATATAGAACTAAAAGCCTGGAAAGGAAGACATTGAGAAAGGAGATACGTGGGGGGAAATGGGCTTTGTAAACTCTCATATATAATGCAGAATCTAGAAGGCCACACATATGCCCAGGGCTGAACACATGCACAGAAAAAGGCCTAGAAGACCTTAAACTTTTACCTCTAGCTGACCTTTAGGCTCCACACAAACAGGAGGTAAAAGCTAAGGCAGGGGGGCTTCCCTGGTGGCACAGTGGTTGAGAGTCCGCCTGCCAATGCAGGGGACACGGGTTCGTGCCCCGGTCCAGGAAGATCCCACATGCTGCGGAGCGGCTAGGGCCGTGAGCCATGGCCGCTGAGCCTGCGCGTCCGGAGCCTGTGTTCCGCAACGGGAGAGGCCACAACAGTGACAGGCCTGTGTACCAAAAAAATAAAAAATAAAAAAATAAATTAAAAAGCTAAGGCAGGGTTGTAAACAGCCCCGCTAAGCACTGGAGTACCCAAACACAGAACCACCCAGCCAAAAGTAGAGTATTTTTTTCTTTTTCTTTATTTTATACTTTTCTGGTCTCCAGGTGTTCAAGGAAACTGGGAAAAACTCTAGTTGACTGCTAAGGTAATGGAACACAGACTTCAATAATCACACATGAACAAAGCATATATACCTAACAAAAATAATTTAGAAAAGACACTAAACAAACAACAACGAAACTAATAGTAACAACCCACAACAAGCAGTAACAAAAAACCCTGAGAAGGGGAGGAATCTGACGTCTAGAGTCAACACATAATATTCAAAATGACCAGTTTTCAACAAAAGATTATGTGGCATGCAAAGAAACAAGGAAGTATGAACCATTCACAGGGGAAAAAAAAAAAAAGAAAAGAAATGAATATAGAAACTGTCCCTGAGGAAGCCCAGGCAAAGGAAACCACAAAGAACTAAAAGGTAACCAAGAAAACAGTTATCTCATTAAATAGAGTATCAATAAGGAAACAGGAATTATAAAAAGGAATCAGACACCGAGTTAGCATCTCTCCACTCCTAGGGCACCTGCTGATCACTGGTAGGGGACCCTGACACCCAAGGAAAACGGAGGAACCACCAAGTGAACCGGTAGGACATGGGGGGACTGAGGGGGAGGAGAAGTGGAGGCCAGACAGGATCAGCACCCTGAGGCCGGGGAGATCAGGAGAGGCAGGCAGGAGAGGCAGGTGGGAGGGGCCCTCCAGGACTGGAGGAGCAGGAGAGGAGAGGAGGGCATTTGCCCCACCCACTAGAGCCCAAGAAGCCTGCTGGGTTCCCAGGTGAGGTCCCCTGCCCTCTGAGACCAAGGGTGGGGGGCACACCTGGGACCCTTCTGTTCTGATGAGCCTAAGCCCCACCCCCCACAGCCCTCAGGGTCTTTTCCAGCCCTGCGGATCCCAAGCATAGGCCCCACCCACTGCCCAAACCTTGCCCTTGCCCTTGCTTAGGCCCCGCCTTCCACGGCCTTTTGTGGTACTGTTGTACCTTCCGGTTGTTGATTCATCTATCTTTTTTTTTTTTTTCCGGTAGGCAGCCTCTCACTGTTGTGGCCTCTCCCATTGTGGAGCACAGGCTCCGGACACGTAGGCTCAACGGTCATGGCTCATGGGCCCAGCCGCTCCGCAGCATGTGGGATCTTCCCGGACTGGGGCAAGAACCCGTGTCCCCTGCATCGGCAGGTGGACTCTCAACCACTGCGCCACCACGGGAGCCCCATCTATATTTTTATATTCCTTCTAACATATCTGATAGTTTCCTAGCCTAATTTTATTTTTTACTTTGTTATTGTTCTCTCTCTGTTTTTTTTTTTTTTTTTTTGGCCACGCCACATGGCTTGCAGGATCTTGGTTCACAAGCTGGGGGTCAGGCTGAAGCTCCTGTGGCGGAAGCTCTGAGTCTGAACCACTGGACTAATAGAGAATCTCAGACCCCAGCGAATATTCATCGGAGTGAGTTCTCATGGAGGTCCTCATGTCAGCACCAAGACCCAGCTCTACCCAACAGCCTACAAATTCCAGTGTTGGAAGCCTCAGGCCAAACAACCAGTAAGACAGGAACACAATCCCACTCATAAAAAAAAAAAAAAACAGAGAGAGAGAGACCGCCAAATAATATGTCACAGATGAAGGAGCAAGGTAAAAACCTATAAGACCCAATAAATGAAGAGGAAATAGGCAATCTACCTGAAAAAGAATTCAGAGTAATGATAGGAAAGATGATCCAGAATCTCGGAAATAAAATGGAGGCACAGATTGAGAAAATAGAAAAATGTTTAACAAAGATCTAGAAGAACTAAAGAACAAACAGAGATGAACAACACAATAAGTGAAATGAAAAATACACTAGAAGCAATCAATAACAGAATAACCGAGGCAGAAGAACGAGTAAGTAAGCTGGAAGACAAAATGGTGGAAATAAGTGCTGAGGAGAAGAATAAAGAAAAAGAATGAAAAATAAGACAATCTCAGAGACCTCTGGGATAACACAAAACACACGAACATTCAAATTATAGGGGTCCCAGAAAACGAAGAGAAAAAGAAAGGGTCTGAGAAAATATTTGAAGAGATTATAGTGGAAAACTTCCCTAACATGGGAAAGGAAATAGTCACGCAAGTCCAGGAAGCAAAGAGAGTCCCACAGAGGATAAACCCTAGGAAAAACACACCGAGACACGTATTAATTAAACTAACAAAAACTAAATTCAAAGAAAAATTATTCAAAACAGCAAGGGAAAACCAAAAAATAACATACAAAGGATCCCCATAAGGTTATCAGCTGCTTTTTCAGTGGAAACTCTGCAGGCCAGAAGGGAGTGGCAGGATATACTTAAAGTGATGAAAGAGAAAAACCTACAACCAAGATTACCCAGCAAGGATCTCATTCAGATTCGATGGAGAAGTCAAAAGCTTTTCAAACATGCAAAAGCTAAGAGAAATCAGCACCATTAAATCAGCTTTACAACAAATGCTAAGGAAACTTCTCTAAGCAGGAAACACAAGAGAAGGAAAAGACCCACAAAAACAAACCAAAAACATCTAAGAAAATGATAATAGGAACATACATATCGATAATAACCTTGAATGTAAATGGATTAAATGCCCCAACCAAAAGACACAGACTGGCTGAATGAATACAAAAACAAGACACATATATATGCTGTCTACAAGAGACCCACTTCAGACTTAGGGACACATACAGACTGAAAGTGAAGGGATGGAAAAAGATATTCCATGCAGATGGAAATCAAAAGAAAGCTGGAGTAGCTATACTCATATCAGATAAAATAGACTTTAAAATAAAGACTGTTCCAAGAGATAAGGAGGGACACTACATAATGATCAAAAGATCAATCCAAGAAGATGTAACAATTATAAATGTTTATTCACCCAAAATAGGAGCACCTCAATACATAAGGCAAATGCTAACAACCATGAAAGGAGAAATCGAATA
Organism: Monodon monoceros; assembly: GCF_005190385.1. Taxonomy (NCBI): domain Eukaryota; kingdom Metazoa; phylum Chordata; class Mammalia; order Artiodactyla; family Monodontidae; genus Monodon; species Monodon monoceros. Next base: position 67,292,395 of record NW_021703778.1, read on the forward strand.
ATAGTAGGGGACTTTAACAACCCACTTACACAAATGGACAGATCATCCAAACAGAAAATAAAGAAACACAAGCTTTCAATGACACAGTAGACCAAACAGATCTAATTAACATTTATAGAAAATTTCACTGCAAAGTGGGAGAATACACTTTCTTCTCAAGTGTACGTGGAACATTCTCCAAGATAGATCACATCCTGGGTCACAAATCAAGCCTCAAATATTTAAGAAAACTGAAATCATATCAAGTATCTTTTCTGACCACAATGCCATGAGATTGGAAATCAATTACAGTAAAAAAAACTGTAGAAACACAAATACATGGAGGCTAAACAGTGTGCTACTAAATAACCAAGAGATAACTGAAGAAATCAAAGAAGAAATTAAAAAAAAAATACATAGAGGGCTTCCCTGGTGGCGCAGTGGTTGAGAGTCCGCCTGCCGATGCAGGGGACACAGGTTCGTGCTCCGGTCTGGGAAGATCCCACAGGCCGTGGAGCGGCTGGGCCCGTGAGCCATGGCCGCTGAGCCTGCATGTCCAGAGCCTGTGCTCCACAACAGGAGAGGCCACAACAGTGAGAGGCCCATGTACCACAAAAAAAGAAAAAACATAGAAAAAAATGACAACGAAGACACAACAACCCAAAACCTACAGGATGCAGCAAAAGCAGTTCTAAGAGGGAAGTTTATAGCAATTCAATCTCACCTCGAGAAAAAAGAAAAATCTCACATAAACAATCTAACCATACACTTAAAACAACTAGAGAGAAAAGAACAAAGAAAACCCAAAGTCAGTAGAAGGAAAGAAATCATGAAGATCAGAGCAGAAATAAATGAAATAGAAACAAAGAAAACAATAGCAAAGATCAATAAAACTAAAACCTGGTTCTTTGAGAAGATAAACCAAATTGATAAATGCTTAGCCAGACTCAACAAGAAAAAAAGGGAGAGGTTGCAAATAAATAAAATTAGAAATGAAAAAGGATAAATCACAACTGACATTGAAGAAATACAAAGGATTATAAGAGACTACTATAAACAACTATAAGCCAATAAAATGGACAACCATGAAGAATTGGACAAATTCTTGGAAAGGTATAACCTTCCAAGACTGAACCAGTAAGAAAAAATATATATAAACAGACCTATCACAAGTAATGAAATTGAAAGCATAATTAAAAATCTTCCAACAAGTGCTTCCCTGGTGGCGCAGTGGTTGAGAGTCAGTCTGCCAATGCAGGGGACACAGGTTCGTGCCCCGGTCCAGGAAGATCCCACATGCCGCGGAGCGGCTAGGCCCGTGAGCCATGGCTGCTGAGCCTGTGCGTCCGGAGCCTGTGCTCCGCAATGGGAGAGGTGACAACAGTGAGAGGCCCACGTAGCACAAAAAAAAAAAAAAAAAATCTTCCAATGAAAGTCCAGGACAAGATGGCTTTACAGGCGAATTCTACCAAACATTTAGAGAAGAGCTAACGCCCATCCTTCTCAAACTCTTCCAAAAAATTGCAGAGGGAGAAACACTCCCAAATTCATTCTATGAACCAACCATCACCCTGATACCAAAACCAGACAAAAATATCACAAAAAAAGAAAATTACAGACCAATATCAATGATGAACATAGATGCAAAAATCCTGAACAAAATACTAGCAAACAGAATGCAACAGCACATTAAAAGGATACACCACAATCAAGTGGGATTTATCAAGGGGATGCAAGGATTCTTCAGTATACTCAAATCTATCAATGTAATACACCACATCAACAAATTAAGGATTAAAAACCATATGATCATCTCAGTAGATGCAGAAAAGGCTTTTGACAAAATTCAACATCCATTTATGATTAAAAACTCTCCAGAAAATAAGCATAGAGGGAACCTACCTCAACATAATAAAGGCCATATATGACAAACCCACAGCAAGTATCATACTCAATGGTGAAAAACTGAAAGCATTTCCACTAAGGTCAGGAACAAGACAAGGATGTCCACTCTCACCACTATTATTCAACATAGTTTTGGAAGTCCGAGCGACAGCAATCAGAGAAGAAAAAGAAATAAAAGGAATACAAATTGGAAAAGAAGAAGTAAAACTGTCACTGTTTCCAGATGACATGATACTATACATAGAAAATCCTAAAGATGCCACCAGAAAACTACTAGAACTAATAAATGAATTTGGTAAGGTTGCAGGATACAAAACTAAAGCACAGAAATCTCTGGCATTCCTATACACCAACAACAAAAAATCAGAAATAGAAATTAAGGAAACACTCCAATTTACCACTGCAACAAAAAGAATAAAACACCTAGGAATAAACCTAAGGAGGCAAAAGACTTCTACTCAGAAAACTATAAAACACTGATGAAATAAATCGAAGATGACATAAACAGATGGAGAAATATACCATGTTCTTGAACTGGAAGAATCAATACTGTGAAAATGACTGCACTACCCAAAGCAATCTACAGATTCAATGCAATCCCTATCAAAGTACCAATGGCATTCTTCACAGAATTAGAACAAAAAATTTTACAATTCATATGGAAACACAAAAGACCCCGAATAGCCAAAGCAACCTTGAGAAAGAAAAACAGAGTTGGAGGAATCAGGCTCCCTGACTTCAAACTATACCACAGTAATCAAGACTGTATGGTAGTGGCACAAAAACAGAAATATAGATCAATGGTACAGGATAGAATGCCCAGAGAAAAACCCATGCACATATGGGCACCTAACTTAAGATAAAGGAGGCAAGACATACAATGGAGAAAAAACAGCTTCTTCAATAAGTGGTGCTGGGAAAAGCGGACAGCTACATGTAAAAGAATGAAATTAGAACACTACCTAACACCATACACAAAAATAAACTCTAAATGGATTAAAGACCTAAATGTAAGACCAGACACTATAAAACTCTTAGAGGAAAACATAGGAAAAATACTCTTTGACATAAACCACAGCAAGATCTTTTTGACCCACCTCCTACAGTAATGGAAATAAAAACATAAATAAACAACTGAGACTTAATTAAACGTAAAAGCTTTTGCACAGCAAAGGAACTCATAAACAAGACAAAAAGACAACCCTCAAAATGGGAGAAAATACTAGCAAATGAAACAACAGACAAAGGATTAATCTCCAAAATATACAAACAGCTCATGGAGGTCAATATCAACAAAACAAACAATCCAGTTAAAAAATGGGCAGAAGACCTAAACAGACATTTCACCAAGGAAGACATACGGATGGCCAAGAGGCACATCATGTAAAGATGTTCAACATCACTAATTATTAGAGAAAAGCAACTCAAAACTACAATGAGGTATCACCTCATGCCGATCAGGATGGCCACTATCAAAAAATCTAGAAACAATAAATGCTGGAAAGGGTGTGGTGAAAAGTGAACCCTCCTGCACTGTTGGTGGGAATGTAAATTAACACAACCACTATGGAAAACAGTATGGCAGTTCCTTAAAAAACTAAAAGTAGAACTACCATATGACCCAGCAATCCCACTACTCGGCATACACCCTGAACAAACCATAATTCAAAAAGAGACATGCTCCACAGTGTTCACTGCAGCTCTATTTACAATAGCCAGGACATGGAAGCAACCTAAGTGTACATCAACAGATGAATGGGTAAAGAAGATGTGGCACATATGTACAATGGAATATTACTCAGCCATTAAAAAAATGAAATTGAGTTATTTGTAGTGAGGTGGATGGACCTAGAGTCTGTCATACAGAGTGAAGTAAGTCAGAAAGAGAAAAACAAATACCGTATGCGAATGCACATATATGGAATCTTAAAAAAAAAACAGTACTGATGAACCTAGCTGCAGGGCAGGAATAAAGATGTAGACATAGAGAATGGACTAGAGGACATGGGGTGAGAGGGGGAAGCTGGAGCGAAGTGAGAGTGGCATTGACATATATACATTACTGAATGTAAAAGAGTTAGCTAGTGGGAAGCAGCAGCATAGCACAGGGAGATCAGCTTGGTGCTTTGCGATGACGTAGAGGGGTGGGATAGGGAGGATGGGAGGGAGGCTCAAGAGGGAGGGCATATGGGGATATATGTATTCATATGGCTGATTCACTTTGGTGTACAACAGAAACTAACACAGTATTGTGAAGCAATTATACTCCAGTAAAGATCTATCAAAAAAACAAAAGAACATATACATATGTATAACTGAATCACTTTGCTGTACAGCAGAAATTAACACAACATTGTAAATCAACTGTACTTCAATAAAAAATTAAAGCAAAAGAAGAAATTAAATTGAACTTCTGGAGCTAAATAATATAGTAATTGAAATTAAAAATTAACTATAGGACTTCCCTGGTGGCGCAGTGGTTGAGAGTCCACCTGCCGATGCAGGGGACACTGGTTTCGTGCCGCGGTCCAGGAAGATCCCACGTGCCGCGGAGCAGCTGGGCCCGTGAGACATGGCCGCTGAGCCTGCACATCTGGAGCCTGTGCTCTGCAACGGGAGAGGCCACAACAGCGGCAGGCCCAAGTACCACAAATAAATAAATAAATAAATAAATAACTATAGAGCCCATGCTCCGCAACAAGAGAAGCCACCACAATGAGAAGCCCCTGCACCACAATGAAGAGTAACCCCTGCTCTCTGCAACTAGAGAAAGCCCACGCACAGCAACAAAGACCCAACGCAGCCAAAGATAGATAGGTTAAAAAAAATTTTAAAAAAAGGGCTTCCCCGGTGGTCCAGTGGTTGGGAGTCCACCTGCCGGTACGGGGGACGCAGGTTCGTGCCCCGGTCTGGGGGGATCCCACATGCCGCGGAGCGGCTGAGCCCGTGGGCCATGGCCGCTGGGCCTGCGCCTCCGGGGCCTGTGCTCCGCGGCGGGAGAAGCCACGGCAGTGAGAGGCCCGCATGCCGCGAAAAAAAAAAAGTTAACTAAATGGGTTCAACAGCAGATTTGAGCACGAAAAAACAGGGAATCAACAAACCTGAAGGTAAGTGAATTCCAATTATTCAGTCTGAGGAACAGGAAATGAGTGAAGAAAAATGAACAGAGCCTAAGGAATCTGCAGAACACCATCCAGCATACCACCATAATGGATAATGGGAGTCTCAGAGGGAGAGGAGAGAAAGAGAAATTATATTTGAAGAAATAATGGCTACAAACTTCCCAAATTTTATGAACATGAATCTTCACGTCCAAGCAGCTCAACTAACTCCAAACAGCACGAGCTAAAAGAGATCCACACCAGGACACATTATAGTCAATCTAATGAGACACAAAGAACCCTGAAAGCAGCAAGACAGAAGGGACTTATCACCTACAAGTGATCCTACATAAGACTAACAGCCAATTTCTCAACCAAGAATTCTACATCCAGCAAAATTTTTCTTCAAAAATGAAAGAAAAACTAAGACATTCCCAGATAAACAAAACCTGAGGGTGTTTGTGACTAGTACACCTGCTCTATAAGGACTCTGAAAGAGAGTTCTTTAGATTGAAATTAGAGGACACTGGATAGTAATTTAAAGTCACACAAAGAAATAAAGAACAAGAGTAAAGATAGCTGGGACTTCCCTGGTGGCATGGTGGTTAAGAATCCGCCTGCCAATGCAGGGGACATGGGTTCAATCCCTGATCCAGGAAGATGCCACATGCCACGGAGCAACTAAGCCCGTGCACCACAACTACTCAGCCTGCACTCTAGAGCCCGTGACCCACAACTACTGAAGCCTGCGCGCCTAGAGCCCATGCTCTGCAACAAGAGAAGTCACCACAATGAGAAGCCTGTGCACTGTAACAAAGAGTAGCTCCCACTCACTTCAACTAGACAAAGTCTGCGTGTGACAACGAAGACCCAATGCATCCAAAAATAAATAAAATAATTAAAAAATAAAAGAGTAAAGATAGCTACATAAGTACATATACAAGCCAGTATTATTGCATTAATGACTTGTACCTCCTCTTTTTCTGGCTTACGATTTCAAGTAAGAAAGCATAATAACTATATGTTTAAAACTAGGGCTTCCCTGGTGGCGCAGTGGTTGAGAGTCTGCCTGCTGATGCAGGGGACACGGGTTCGTGCCCCGGTCCAGGAAGATTCCCACATGCCACGGAGTTGCCGGGCCCGTGAGCCATGGCCACTGAGCCTGTGCGTCTGGAGCCTGTGCTCCACAATGGGAGAGGCCACAACGGTGAGAGGCCCGCGTACCGCAAAAAAAAAAACCCAAAAAACTAAACATCTATGTTAATAGGAACACAAGGTATAAAGATACACTAACAATAACAAAATAGGGTGCAGGGAGAACAGAGCTGTATAGGAGCAAAGTTTTTGTGTACTACTAAAACTAGGCTGCTATTAGTTAAAACTTGATTGGCATCACGTTAAGATGTTAATTGTAATCCCCAGAGTAATACAAAGAAAATAACTTCAAAATATACAGAAAAAGAAACAAGAAGAGAAAACAACAGTACACTAAACAAAATCAACTACAGTTGACCCTTAAACACAGGTTTGAACTGCACAGGTCCACTTATACATGGATTTTTTTCACCACATACACACAGTACTATACAATCCATGGCTGGTTGAATCTGCAGATGCAGAACTGCGGATATGGAGGTCTGACTGAAGGACTTGAGCATCCGCTGATTCTGGTAATCAAAGGCAGGTCCTAGAACCAATCACCTGCAGACACTGAGGGATGACTGTAATCATAAAAGAAGGCAGTGATGAAGGAACTGAGAAACAAAAAAGATATAAGACAAATAGAAAACAAATAGGTAAATAGCAGAACCAAGTCCCAACTTATAAGTTATTTTAAATGTAAATGAATTAAATTCTCCAATTAAATAGCAGAGACTGGTATAATAGATTAAAACCAATCCAACTAAATGCTATCTACACACTTAATTTATATCAAAAACATATAATAGCTTAAAAGTAAAAGGATGAAAAAAGGCAGTCCATGCAAATAGTACCCAAAAGAGGAATAAGGTGGCTATACTAACATCAGACAAAATAAGAGTTTAAGACAAAAGTGTTACAAAAGACAAATTGTTACAATGACAAAAGGGTCAATCCATCAAGATGACATAGCAATTACAAACATAAACACCCCTAATAACAAAGTCACAAAATAATATGAAGCAAAACCTGATAGAACTGGAGAGAGAAATTGACACTTTTACAATAACAGAGTTCAAAACTTCACTTTCAATAATGGAAAAAACAAGCAGACAACAGATCAATAAGGAAACAGAGTATTTGCACAGCAGTATAAACCAACTAGTCCTAACAGACATATACAGAACATCCCACTGAACAAACAGCGGAATACGTATTTTTCTCAAGTGTACATGGAACTTTCTCCAGGAGAGATGTTAGGCCACAAGTCTCCATAAATTTTATTTTATTTAAAGATTTATTTATTATTTGCTTATTTATTTTTGGCTGTGTTGGGTCTCAGTTGCAGCACGCGGGATCTTCATTGAGGTACGTGGGATCTTTCATTGTGGTGCGTGGGCTCTTGGTCGCGGCATGCAGGCTTTCTCTTCTCTAGTTGTGGCGCGCAGGCTCCAGAGGGCGTGGACTTGTAGTTTGTGGCATGTGGGCTCTCTAGTTGAGACATGTGAGCTCAGTAGTTGTGATGCATGGGCTTAGTTGTGCCGCGGCATGTGGGATCTTAGTTCCCTGACCAGTGATCGAACCCATGTCCGCTGCATGGTAAGGCGAATTCTTTATCACTGGACCACCAGGGAAGTCCCCATAAATTTTAAAAGACTGAAATCATATGAAGTATTTTTTATGATAACAGAATGAAAGTAGATATTAACAGAAGAAAAACTAGAAAATTCACAAATATGTAAAAACTGAACAACATACTTTCTTTTTTTTAAATTTAATTTTCTTATTGAAGTACATTTGATTTACAATGTTGTGTTAGTTTCCGATGTATAGCGAAGTGATTCAGTTATATATCTTTAAATATATATACTTTTTCAGATTCTTTTCCCTCATAAGTTATTACAAAATACTGAGTATAGTTCTCTGTGCTATACAGTAGGTCCTTGTTGGTTATCTATATTATATATAGTAGTGCTTATATGTTAATCCCAAACTCCTAATTTATCCCTCTCCCCCTTTCCCCTTTGGTAACCATAAGTTTGTTTTCTATGTCTGTGAGTATTTCTGTTATGTATATAAGTCCATTTGTATTTTTTTTTTAAGAGTCCACATATAAGTGATTATCATAGGATATTTGTCTTTCTCTGTCTGGCTTATGCACTTAGTATGATAATCTCTAGGTCCATCCGTGTTGCTGCAAACGGAATTATTTCATTCTTGCAAATGGCTGAGTAATATTCCATTGCATAAGTGTATATATATATTATATATATATATTATATATGTTTTTTATATATATACACCAAATCTTCTTTATCCATTCATATGTTGATGGACATTTAGGTGGCTTCCATGTTTTGGCTACAGTAACATTAGGGTGCATGCATCTTTTCAAATTATGGTTTTCTACAGATATATGCCCAGGAGTGGGATTGCAGCATCATATGGTAGCTCTGTTTTTAGTTTTTTAAGGAATCTCCATACTTAAACAACATACTCTTAAACAACCAATGGTTCAAAGAAAAAATCACAATGGAAATTAGAAAATGCCTTGAGATAAATTAAAATGAAAACACAACATACCGAAACTTACGTGATATAGAGAAAGCAGTGCTAAGAAGTAAATTTATAGGTATAAATGCGTACATTAAACAAGAAAGACCCCAAATCGGTATCCTAAGTGTACACCTTAAAGAAGCAGAAAAAGAAGAGCAAGCTAAATCCAAAGCAAACAGATGTAATGAAATAATAAAGGCTAGAATGGAGATAAAAGAGAATTTAAAAAAAAAAGATAGAATCAACAAAACCAGAAGCTGATTCTTTGAAAATATGAACAAAATTTAAAAACCTTTAGCTAAACTAAGAAAAAGAAAGAAAGAAAAGACTCAAATTACTAAAAAATCTAGAGATGAAACTGGGGACAATTCTATGGACCTTAAAAATGAAAAGGATTATAAGTGAATACTATAAACAACTATACACCAAAAAGTAAGATAACCTAGATGAAGTGTACATGGTCCTATAACCAGACAAGGTACCAAAACTGACTCCAGAAGAAAAGGAAAATCTGCAGCAAGAAACTGAATCAACAATCAACTTCCACCAGGGAATTTCCTGGAGGTCCAGTGATTAAGACTCTGTGCTTTCACTGCTGAGGGCCCGGGTTCAGCCCCTGGTCCGGGAACTAAGATCCCACAAGCTGCATGGCACGGCACGTAAGAAAAAAAACAAACAAAACACTTCCCCCAGAAGAAAAGCCCAGGACCACATGGCTTCACTGGTAAATCCTACCAAACATTTAAAGAATAATCATCAATCCTTCCCAAACTCTCCCAAAATCCAGAATAGGACAGAACCCTCCCTAACTCAGTGTGTGATGCCAGCATTACCTCAATACCAAAACCAGGTAAAAACATTCAAGAAAATTATAAACCAATATCCCTTACAAATACAGATGCAAAAATCCTCAACAAAATACTAGCAAATCTAATCCAACAGCATATTAAGAGGATTACACATTATGAGAAACTGAGATTTACCCCAGGTGGGTCAATAATGAAGACCTATCAATATAATACACCACATTAATAGAATGAAGGAGAAAAACCATATGATCATCTCTATTGATGCAAAAAAAGCATTTGACAAAACCAACACTCTACCATGATTAAAAATATTCAAACTAGGAATAGAAAAGAAATCCTTGGGACTTCCCTTGGTGGTCCAGCGGCTAAGAATCCGCCTCCAATGTAGGGGACGCGGGTTCGATCCCTGGTCAGGGAACTGAGATCCCACATGCCGCAGGGCAACTAAGCTCAACTAAGCCCGCACATTGCAGTTACTGAGCCTGCGTGCTCTGGAGCCCGCGTGCCACAGTTGGAGAGAAGCGTCACAACTAGAGAAGCCCGAGCGCCACAACCAAGATCCCGCGCATGCAACGAAGATCCCACGCGCCACAACTAAGACCCAAAGCAACCGAAAGAAAAGAAGAGAAATCCTTCATCGTGATAAAATGAGTTTTATTGAGAACCCACAGTTAACAAACTCAATGGTGAAAGACTGAAAGCTTTCCCCCCTGAGAACAGGAACAAGACGAAGATGCTCTTGTTTGACACTTCCATTCAACACTGTACTGGAAGTTCTGGCCAAAGCAGTTAGGCAAAAAAAAAAAAAAAAGGCCATCCAAATTGGAAAGAATAAAATTATCTCTATTTACAGATGATATTATCCTATATATGGAAAACCAAAAGAATACACACACACAAATTATTAGAGCTAATAAATTCAGCACAAAAATCAGTTGTATTCTTACACACAATGAACAATCTGAAAATGAAATTAAGAAAACAATTCCATTTATAATAACATCAAAAAATATACTTAGGAATAAATTTATCTAAGGAGGTATAAGAATTGTACACTGAAAACTGGAAAAAATTGCTGAAAGAAATTAAAGAAGACCAAAACAAATAAAAAGATATCCCACTGCTCAAGGGTTAGGAGACTTAATATTGTTAAGATAGGATTACAACTCAAAGCAACCTACAGATTCAATACAATCCATGTCAAAATTCCATTGGCCATGTAAAGGGTGAGAGGGAGTCTCAAGAGGGAGGGGATATATGTATACATATAGCTGATTCACTTCCTTGTACAGTAAAACTAACACAACGTTGTAAAACAACTATAATCCAATAAAGATGTTAAAAAAAATTCCAGTGGCCATTTTCTCAGAAAAGGAAAACCTGTTCCTAAAATTCATAAAGAGATTACCATTTTCTGCTCTGACATGTAAAGAGCAAGGAAGTCACTGTTCCTGTCCTCACAAGAAAACCGAACAACAAAAACTCTTCTTAGCTCCATCAGAGAATTGAGATCACAGGGTAAATCACTGCCCTGAAAACTGGAGAGAGAGGAGGACAGGGAAAATCCCAACTTACTGGAAGCAAAAGCCCAGGAGTATAAGCCTGTTGTCGGAGACATTATTTCTTTTTCATAAATTCTATAAGCAAGGAGAGGATGAAATATTTAAAGTATTTAAAAAAACCCTAGAATTCCGGATCCAATAAAATTATCTTTCAGGAGAGGAGAAGTAAAGAATTTGTCAGACAAACAAAAACAGGGAATTTATCGTCAGCACATGTGCCTTGCAAGCAATGTCTAAAGAAGTTCTTCAGAGAGAAGAAAGATGACACAGGTCAAAAACTACATAAAGAGCACTAGAGAGGAATAAATGAAGGTAAAACAAAAATTCTTTTTCTTAATTGATCTAATAGATAAGTATAGGTTCAAAATAATAATAGTAACAATGTATTAAGTGATTACACTTTATGGATAAGTGAATGAATCACAGAAATGTTTTAAGGGAAAGGAGGGAGGAATTGAATATCCTGTTACAAGGTACCTGCATAAACCATGAAACAGTACAGTGTTATTTGGAAGTAGGCTTAGATTAGTTATAGCAAACCACAGAGTAACCACTAAAATTTTTTAATTAACATGCAATTGCAAGGGACAACAAATAGCCAAAATCCAATCCTGGAAAACCTTGAAAAACAAAACAAGATACCACTTATACCCACTAGGATGGCTATAATTACACACACAGAGACACACTATAACAAATTTTGGTGAAGATGTAGAGAAATTAGAACGCTTGAAAGTTGCTGGTGAGAATGTAATTGTCACACTTCCTAATATAAGACCTAAATATAAGAGCTAAAACTATACAACTCTTAGAAGATATACAAATGGCTAATAAGCACACGAAAAGATGTTTAACATCACTGATCATTGGGAAAACGCAAATCAAAAACCACAAGACACCTCATCACACCTACCAGCATGGCTATAATCAAAAAATGGAAAATAAGTGTTGGTGAGGGTGTGGAGAAACTGGAATCCTGCTTATGCACTGCTTATAGGAATGTATTTAAAACAACTCAGGGAATTCCCTGGTGGTCCAGTGGTTAGTACTCTGCACTTTCACTGCCTAGGGCATGGGTTCGATCCCTGGTCAGGGAACTAAGATCCTGCAAGTGGCATGGCACAGCCAAAAAAAAAGAAAAACCTCAGCAGTTGTAGAAAACAGTAGGTAGATTCCTCAAAAGAACTAAACATAGGGACTTCCTTGGTGGTCCAGTGGTTAAGAATCCACCTTCCAATGCAGGGGACGTGGGTTCAATCCCTGGTCAAGGAACTAAGACCTCACATGCCAACTGAGCCCAGTGCCCTAGAGCCCACACACCACAACTAGAGAGCCCTCGTGCCCCAACCACTGAGCCCACGAGCTCTGGAGCCCATGTGCCACAACTAGAGAGAAGCCCGCGCGCTACAACTAGAGAAGCCTGCATACCACAATGAAAGATCCTGCATGCCACAACGAAGATCCCGCATGCCACAACTAAGACCCAATGCAGCCAAATAAATTTAAAAAAAGAAAAAGAAAAAGAGCTAAACATAGAATTACCATTTGATCCAGCAATTCCACTTCTGGATATGTACCCAAAAGAAGTAAAAGCAAGGACCTGAACGGATGTTTCAAACGTGTTCAACATCGTTTCAGTTAAGGAAAATAAAAAAGTTTGGAGATAGTGGTGATGGTTGCACAACATTGTGAATGTACTTAATGTCATAGAACTGTACACTTAAGAATGGTTAAAATGGGGAAATTCATGTTACACATATTTTACTACAATTTTTCTTTAAAGCAAGGAAAGGTAGAGAAGGAACTATTATGTGAATCTGTGCACTAATCACTTAGGAAATATGACAGATTGAGGAGGAGAGTTCCATTTAATGAATAATTATTTAATGAATAATTTAAGTAATGAATAATTACTTAAAATGTGAAATCTGACCAATCATAAACAAATAAAATGGAAACTCTCTACAAAAAAAAAAAAATTGGCAAAGGACTTGCATGGACATTTCACCAAAAAAGATACACAAATGTCCAATAGGCACTAGAAAATACACTCAACATCATTAGCCCTTAAGGAAATGCAAATCAAAATCATAATGAGAGGGCTTCCCTGGTGGCGCAGTGGTTAAGCATCCATCTGCCAATGCAGGGGACATGGGTTCGAGCCCTAGTCTGGGAAGATCCCACATGCCACAGAGCAATTAAGCCCCTGCTCCTCAACTACCGAGCCTGCGCTCTAGAGCCCATGAGCCACAACTACTGAGCCTGAGTGCCACAACTACTGAAGCGTGCACGCCTAGAGCCTGTGATCTGTAACAGGAGAAGCCACCCAGTGAGAAGCCCAAGCACCACAACAAAGAGTAGCCCCCGCTCGCTGCAACTAGAGAAAGCCTGTGTGCAGCAACGAAGACCCAACGCAACCAAAAATAAAAATAAATTTATTTAAAAAAAAAACATAATGAGATATCACTTATACCCATTAGGATGGCTATAATTAAAAAATAAATAGGGGGGACTTCCCTGGCGGTCCAGTGGTTAAAACTCCAGGCTTCCACCGTAGGGGGCATGGGTTCGATCCCTGTGAGGGAACTAAGATCCCCGAATGCTGCAGCACAGCCAAAAAATGAAAATTAAAAAAAATAAATAAATAAATAGGGAATTCCCTGGCAGTTCAACGTGGCCCCAGGTTCAATCCGTAGTCGGGGAGCTAAGATCCTGCAAGCTGAGCAGCAAGGCCTAAATAAACAAGTAAATAAATAAATAACAAATTTCGGAGGATACAGAGAAATTAGAACCCTTGGACACTGTTGGTGAGAATGTAAAATGGTGCAGTCACTGTAAAACAGGTGGTGGTTCCTCCAAAAATAAAAAGTAGGATTACCATATGACCCAGCAATTCCATTCCTAGGTACATATCCCAAATAACTGAAAACAGGTATTCATACAAAAACTTGTTATCTCAACATTCATAGGAGCACTATTCACAATAACCAAAAGGTAGAAACAACCAAAAATGTCCATCAACTGATGAATGAATAAACAAATGTGGTATATCCATACAATGGAATATCATCCAGCCATAAAAAGAAATGAAGTGCTGATACATGCTACAACATGGATGGGCCTAGAAAATGTTATGCTAAGTAAAAGAAGCAGACACAAAAGGTCACATATTATATGATTCCATTTGTATGAAATATCCAAAATAGGTAAATCCATAGAGATAGAAAGCGGATTAGTGTTTACCAGGAGCTGTGGAGAGAGAGGAACGGGGAGTAACTGCTTAACAGGTTTGGGATTTTTTCATTTGGGGATGATGAAATGTTTTGAAACTAGATAAAGGTTATGGTTACACAATACTGTCAATGTAGCAAATGCCACCAAATTGTGCGCTTTAAAATGGCTGATTTTATATTATGTCAATTTTATCTCAATGAATAAGAGGGTGATAGAACAGAACTGATAACATCTTATGAAAACAATTACCCAAACATGTTATTTTTCTGTTTACTGCTTCCCAACTAAAACAAAATAGCACTTAAATATTTCTTAAACTGTCTTAAGATGTTCCTGACCTTTTTCTAAATCACAATATCTCTCTAGAGAGGGAAGAGTGGTATTACAGAAAGCTTCTCATGCATAATTGACTCAAAGACTTATTTACTCTAAAATCTAAAAGATATTTTTTAAAAGATGGATGAGGTTTTAAACTCACTCACCATGAGCAAAAAGGCCAAACAAAACTCAGAAACTCAGCTATCCCAAGTTACTTTAAGCTTTTTACCTAAAGAGCACAATACAAAAATTTCCGTTGATTACTTCTCACAATCACTTTTACAATATAGTTTCAAATGGACTAAATGACTTGCCCTGGTACCCACTGTAAGCACTACTTCCCTTCTGACAGTCACTTTCCCCTTACTATCTGTCACCTAGGGCTGAAACTTTTGAGTCTTCCTTATCTCTTGGTTTTTAGTTACTATGAGCTGTTTCTTCAAGACTTCTGAGGTAGAAGTACTTAGCTTGACATCTGTGTCTCCCACTTATCAACAGTGTGAAAGTTGGAGGTAACCTTTCTTTGCCTCACTTCCTGTCTGTATAATGGGAATAACAGCCACACCTCAGTGGCTTGCTGTGAGAATGAGATAATGTATACAAAGCATTTAGCAAACTCCCATTATATAAACACTAAACAAACTGCCATCACTATTATTACTGTTCTGTGTTTTCACTAATATTTCCCGAGAACAGGCCCTCCCTGCTGCTAGATTATATCCACTAGATTATGTCTGCACCTCCTCAACTGGCTTCCTTCATTCCTCTTTCAGTAGTCCAAAGGATTCTGCACATCATAAACAGATTTACCTTGTACATACAAATACATCCTGTTACTCCCCAGCTTAAAAAACCTTCAATGGGTCTGTACTTATTACGACATCAAATCTAACATTCTCTGCCTTTCATTATCCTCTGTTAACAGCTGTTCTCAAACTTTAGTGTACATCAGAATCATCTGGATTGCTTGTTAAAAACATATTGTTAGAACCCACCCCCGGAGTTTCCAATTCAGTAAGTCTGGAGCAGAGCCTCAGAATTTGCTTTGTAATAAACTTCCAGGTGATTCTGATGCTGTTGGTTGAGGAACCACACTTTGAGAAGTGAGAAGTACTGCTTAAAATATGACCCCCTTCTGCCTCCTTAATCTTAGTTCTTCCTACTCCCTAACCAGTACATACGACTTTCATTAGTTTCACAGGCTGTGCCCAATTCTCCCTCCCTGAGTTAACTTTGCTGCCCCAAAAGACTTTCTTGCTTGCCCAAATCATAACCATCCTTTAAGCCTGCACATTACAATCATCTTGGGAAAGTTTTTAAAAACGATGGATGGGGCAATTCCCTGGCAGTCCAGTGGTCAGGACAAGGGCGCAGGTTCAGTCTCTGGCCAGGGAAATAAGATCCCACAAACTGTGGCACGCCACCCCTTCCCACCCCCCCCAAACAAAACAAAACAAATAAAATTGTGGATGTCCCACACCTGAGATTCTGATTCAACTGATCCTGGGACAAGTTGCCCCAAGTGATTCTAATAAGCAGGCAAAGTCGAGATCCACTACTTGACCTTCAATCTCCTTCTGACCAGAATTATGAACTAATTTTCTTCCCCCTAAATTCCTACAGTGTTACCAGATTATATCATCAAGTTTGCACTTAGTTACATATCAAACTGTTACTCTCTTTCATTTTAAATTCATTCTCACACTTGATCAATGATCACATCTTTAATTTCTATATTACTACAATACTAGTATGGTGATAAAACACAGTAGGAACTCAGTGTTTACTTCCTCACTGACTGTGGATTCAAATTGGAATTCAAAGCTTTGAGTATTTCGACTCTATACAATTCAGTAAACTATACTCCTTCTTTTATACTCTGCAACAAACTCATTTTGTTACTGAGTCATTTAACTCCTTCCTTCCCCAATAAATAAATTGGAAAAAAATACTAATGCATCAAAATGCTGTGGAGAATAATAAATTGATTAATAGAATCATAATGGCTTCAGAGTTGCTTCCTTAGAGCAAACAGCCTTTTCTAAATCCATTAAAGACTGTTTCAAAACAGTTAAAGAGAATCAAAGCACACATATTTAAAGATGCTGAAGCTCTGAATAGTTCTATGATTTGTTTTCTCAACAGATGTGCATCCTTCAAGCCCTGAATTCACCAGATGCATATTAAATTAATCTGTACTTTCAGTTCTATATAACACTCCACTCTAGTTTTATAAATATACCACCACATAAAGCAGAATTCCATAGTTCCTTTATGACATTAAATATTAACAGGTTATCTCCACTGTGCAAAGAAAAAATACATTAAGATTCATTTTAGGGACTTCTCTGGTGGCGTAGTGGTTAAGAATCTACCTGCCGGGCTTCCCTGGTGGCGCAGTGGTTGAGAGTCCACCTGCCAATGCAGGGGACACAGGTTCGTGCCCGGGTCTGGGAAGATCCCACATGCCGCGGAGTGGCTAGGCCCGTGAGCCATGGCCGCTGAGCCTGCGCGTCCGGAGCCTGTGCTCCGCAACGGGACAGGCCACAACAGTGAGAGGCCCGCGTACCGCAAAAAAAAAAAAAAAAGAATCTACTTGCCAATGCAGGGGACACGGGTTTGATCCCTGGTGTGGGAAGATCCCACATGCCACGGAGCAACTAAGCCTGTGTGCCACAACTACTGAACCCGTGTGCCACAACTACTGAAGCCCACATGCCTAGAGCCTGTGTTCCACGCCAAGAGAAGCCACCACAATGAGAAGCCCATGCACCGCAAGGAAGAGTAGCCCCCGCAACTACAGAAAGCCCATGTGCAGCAATGACGACCCAACGTAGCCAAAAATAAATAATTTTTTAAAAAAGATTCATTTTAATACAGCCAAATATGTGCTTGCTAAATACAGGCTATAATATCTTCATTATTTTTGAATTGGCTGATTTCTATCTAGAATGTGAAAAATAACAAATTTGCTCTTAACTAAAGATCCAGTGACACCTGGTATTTAAAGAAATACTAACTCAACACTTCAGAAATTAACCAGGATTTCAACTAAATACCTGAATTCTAATACTGTAGAAGTTTGTCTACTTAAATTTCCCGGAAATTTTACGTCTTATACAATCATTATTTCTTCATTAACTATAGAGAACGAATTAGTGTATTATATATGTCAGGAGACCTGGGTTCCAGTGTGACTCATTAGCTATACAATCTAGATCAAGTCTCTTAGTCTCTCTGCACTTAAGTAGTCTCAGCTGTAAAATGAAAAAGTCTAACTAGACCATTTCCATGTTTTCTTTTACTTTATGATTCCATAATCTATGAAACTCAAGAAACATAAGCATTAACCAGATGGATCCCATTAAAGACAAAGCAAGCTTACGTACTGATTGACTTGGAGAGCAGCTATCTTTGGAAAACCTAAGTGCTTTCACACAAACACATCATTCCTCATGTCTGTTTTTATTTAACTAGGTGAAAAAGCAAACAAAATCCATCAAACATGGAGTTATTAAACAATTTTTGCATCATACTAAAGATGACTGGAATATTTGGATGTCACAATACCAATTAAGTTAACATGTTTAGAAAACAGAAGGTGTCCTAGAAATCCAGACAGGACAATTTTAAAGCCAACTGAAAGAGGATTCTAACAATTACTACTCAGGCTATGTGATAAACAGTGCCTCAGGACAGCATTTTATTGCTTTTAAAATAGATATTTCCACTCTGAATCCAAATTGGAAATATCAGGCAACTACAGCAGTACCCATGATATCTCTTCCTACACAAACGTTGCCAGCTCAAGTTTCTGGATGGCCTTCAACAAATGTAACAGGAAGGAGCAAATACTGGAGATGGCAGCCAAGAAATCTGTATAGCTGAAACCTGCACAACTATAAAATGTTAAGTGGCAAAGGATCTTAACTTTAGTGACAGTTCAGAAATCCTGAATTTAGATCTCCTATCAAGACCCTTTACCACCTGCAACTGTCATGTGAACAGTACCACATTTAGCTCACACTTCCTAATGCCCAATTACATATCTCAAAGAATTAAAGCACCTGTCAATTAACACCTAATGACCTAGTATCAATCTTTTTGAAAGGGAAACTTGAGACTCTGAACAATGCTTCCAATTACATCTCATTGTTAGAAAAATCTCTTTTCAAAACTACCCCCAGGAATTATTTCATACATTAAGTTTCTAAAAAAGAAAAAAATACTCAAGGGTTGGGGTGTGAGGGAGGGATAAATTGGCAGAGCACAGAGGACTTTTAGGGCATTGAAAATACTCTGTAAGGGGCCAATATCACTGATGAACATAGATGCAAAAATCCTCAACAAAATACTAGCAAACAGAATCCAACAGCACATTAA